>NC_068358.1:75319195-75623695 GCF_020536995.1 Dreissena polymorpha
TACTTTCTTGACTTATTTATTTAACATACAGCACATATGAGCTTATTATAGTTACAAAAATAAAATAAATAACAGATAGAAAACTCCTTTTAGAAATGTCTATGCATCACAAAGTATGATGTTCTTTCCTGTATTACAGGTTGAGTTATCCCAGAAATTGACAGGGGCTCAAACATCAGCAGTGGCTGTGGGTAAGTGAGGTTGTGGTTCACCTTTTGAACTATTTATTCCCCCATCAAATGGTGTTTGAGAGGGGATTAATTCAAGTTACTTTGTCACTCTGTCGGTCTATTTGTCAGTCCATTGGTCAGTGTGTATGAAATGTTATAAGTTTGTGGATCCAACAATTATAATTATTTTATGAACTATTATATGAACTGTTATGCCCAATTATATAATATAAACAAATATTGGAACATACAATTTTATAAGTTTGTTGAGAAAACAACATCCACATATCTCAAGCATTTAAGTTTGAATGTCATATGCCATCACCTGGAAGTGTAGATATGGGAGACATATTTTTAATATCCAATGTTCCATTTATTTTTGAGCTATTGCCCTTAAACATAGAAGATAAAGTGGTGCAGGGTAATACTAATGTTTGTGACAAAGGTCTTGTTTCATAAGTCAATACATGCAATTAAGTCTCCAATTGAGATTTATGCTCAAATACCACAAATATTACAAATCAGATGACAAAATAATTGACATAGAGCTGTACACCCTTTATTTGCAATTTAAATGACCTGAGATTATTGCAGGTACAAACAGTAGTTCTCCGACAGAGTTTGAACATTTATTTTGTGTGCATTTACATTTAGTCGTTCAATTATTGTGCAAAACCAAAGAATACTGGACTTTGTGTATGTGCGTAAAGTGTTATCCTAGGTTAGCCTATGCAATCTGCACAGGCTAATCAGGGAGGACACTGTCCACTTTAATTGTCTTTAGAAAGTCTTTAAAAAATGAAAATCCAGTTTAGGCGTTAAGTGTTTCCCTGGTTAGCCTTAGGCACATGCATAATTCCCAGTTTTCCCAGACCCAGGCTCAATCACTACTATGCCATGTGTTGTAGCAGCGGTACCCAGCGCCTGGGAGGAGGAGCGCAAGGTGCTTCAGGACATGCTGGAAAGTGAGAAGGCCACAGTGGCCAGCCTGCGCCACCAGCTGACCAATCAGGGGCCTCTGTCCCGCACTATTGAGGCCGCGCCCACCCAGGGGAAGAAGGAGGTCGCTGTGGTTGAGTCAAAGCAGATGGCTGCTGCATCGGGGGCAGGATTCAGTGGAGGTTAGATGGGTGGAACAACTGGGCAAAAATGCTAAATAATTTAAATTTCCACTTAAGATACTAACATTAACCTTTTCCACTAGGACCCAGTTGTTTGTACACTAGGTTATTTTATCCCCTTGGTTAGCGCTAACCTTAAAGTTATCCAAGCTGGGTAACTAACCAGGCTGGATAAATGCGTTGCTGGAAATATTTACCCAGGCTGGATAAACTATCCATGTTGGTTAAATTTATCCACTGGTTAACTTATACACATATCCCATAATCCATTGTAAAAGCAAAAAATGGCCGACATGTCGTCAAGCTATAAATAGGACAGCATATTCTGGGAAATATATTTAATAATATTATAAAATTGTTAATATTAAATCAGTTATATTCAATCCATTATATTTTTATACATCAATGAAACAACTATGTATTTTTGTATTGTATTTGACATTTGTCGTGATTCTGTAAATAAATCGCGAATGAAAACGTGTATAATTAAACTTTAACGCGATCATGAGTGTAAAGAAAACAAATTATTTTGAACCTGCCATTTGTAAACGTTAAAGCGATCATGGTATATAACCATGGAACGCTTTGTCGATCTTTCGATATTTCTGCCGATAAAATTACAAATTCTATCCATTTTGTTTGTTTACATGGATAAAGTTTAATCAACCTTTTCCAGGGTTAAATTTATCCAGACAAAATGCTGGATAAATTTATCCAACATGATGCAACAACACTTAACCAAAAAATTAACCCTTGGTTAAATTTATCCGACATTTATCCCAGGGTTAAAATTTACCCAGGTTTCGAACAACTGGGTCCAGGTGATTTATTATTGCATAAACAGTTAGTTTTAAGTGCATTAAACAGATGAGCCAACTTACAAAGTGGTGGGTTATTGACAAAAAAAGGTGCATTTATACAACAATGACCATTTTAACCTGTATTTGTTTACACATTGAAATAATCTTAATTTGGAAAGTGTTTATATATACATGTCAAGTAAAAATAACAAAATAACTGTATTTTCTATAGAAATGCTTACATAAATAACAATATATGTTCTCAACCAATAATGTACCCTCCAACTGACCAATTGCTTTTACATTTAAAACCATGCCTTCTCATTTTAAACACCAAACAAAGCAAAACTTTATTGTTAACAGCACTTCTTTCTGAAAGTCAATTAAAGCCTTGTTTGATTATTAGCAGGAGCAAAATGAAAATGGCTATATGCAATCAACATAAAACAAGAACAGTCTGCAAGTAACTCTGCTGCTTATCGTTATCTCAGGGTGGAAATGAAGCTTTTTAAACTTAAATTTATTTAGAAAAGTCTTAACTTTAATTTGATTTTCTTAGGGACTGCAAATTTGTCAAAATTCGTATCTGAGTGGTAAACAGTTATAGCGTTGATTTAATCATTTTAGGAGCACTGGCTGCGGCAGGTGCACTGACCGTTGCCCGTGACAACAAGAAGCAAATGGAGAAGGAACGCCAGGAAATCGTGGATGAGCGGGCAGACATCGTCGCCGAGCGGGAGAAATTTGAGGAGGAGAGAGCCATATTTGGTGTGGAGAGGACAAAATGGTTGGCTGAGATTGCAGCCCTACAGACTGAGATGGGGGTTAAGAATGTGGTAGGTTGGGCGTACAAATATGTGTGTATTTTGAATGCTTCAAGTTGTTCCTTCTTGAAAAATGTTCACAATGCTTAATTATTATGTTTTAAAGTCTGCAGATGTTTTCCTTATAAAGTTGATTAGTTTAAGTTTATTTTAGCTTAAGCTTCAAAAAGAAGCTGTGTATTGTGTAATATTTTGTAAAAAAAAAGTGATTTACATTCCTCATGGGTAGTAATGAAAACCCATGATAGGTAAGGTTTTGGTATCATTACCTGTTAGAATGTTGCATACTCAGATGTCTTTCTCTTTGGAATTTAATAATTGTAATTATCAGGAAAGATACCTATTGCATGGTGTGTGACATGCACATCAAGGCACCACAAATAAGATAGCAGCTATAGTAAGTTTGGAAATCTCCAATTCTTCAAACTCGTTATAATTAAAGAATTGTTCATGTGAGCCTTGCTTTATGAAAATGGAGCTTAATGTATGTGCATGTAGTGTGATTTCAGATAAGCCTGTGCAGTTTGCACAGGCTAATGTTGGACGTCAAGTTCTGCCTAAACTGCATTCTTGCTAAGAAAAGACTTTCTTTGTATGGAAAATACCATAAAGGAAGATGCCATACCTTATCTGGGATGACACTTAAAGCACTTGCATTAAGCCCTGTTTTCCCGGAGTGAAGCTCATATATTTTAATATGGAACATATGAAAAAGAAGGTTCTTTTTTCATCCTCACAAAAGCATCACATTTTCTTCCTGTGATATGGCTAGTTAGCAATCAAGCAGCTAGATCTAGTCAAATCAATTTAAATCATTTCATTTTTGCTTTGTAATGGGCATGTTAGATAGAATAATAGTAATAACAAGTAAATCCGTAAAGTTTTCTCATAAGTCAAAATTTAATTCTTAGAGGTGACATTTAAAAAAATGAGCCTTGTCCTGAGAAAACTGGATGTATGTTAAGTGCCCCCCAGATTAGCCTGTGCAGTCTGACTAATCAGCGACAACACTCCGCTTTAATTGCATTTTGTTTAAAAGAGGATTCTTCTATCCTAAATCTAGGGAAGGCAGAAAGTGTTGTCCCTGATTAGCGTGTGCAGCCTGCACAGGCTAATCTGGGATGACACTGAACGCACATGTATTGAGCCCATCTTTTCCCAGAACAAGGCTTAAACAAACACCTTTTACCAACTTGGATGTTTGGTTTCAGAGTGGAGAGGAGTGGAAGGTGAAGTATGAGGTGTTGAAGGGCCGGCTGGAGGAGGCTGCGGGTATTCAGGCCAAGTACCTCACACTGGAGAACCAGTACCAGGCCCTGGCTCTGCTGGTCAAGGACTCAGACACCAAGGCTGCTAACCAGGTACAAATAGGACATTGTGTGGGTGTATATGTGTGTGTGTGTGGGTGGGGGAGAGGGGCTCAGTTAAGCCAGACAATGTAATTGTGTTTCCATTTAAAATCATGTAGAATGTGATTTTTTTTAAGCAAGTGCAAAAAAGATATGCAATAGGCAATCAGTTTAATTATATTTTTATGCTCCCCGAAAATTTTCGGGTAGCATATAGTTGCCAGTTTGTCCTTCCTTCCTTCCTTTCTTCCTTCCGTCACATTTTTGTTACAGTTTCTCATAGCGCCTTCAATATTTTACCGATCTCTTACATATTTGGCATGTAGGTACTTTGCATGGACCTCTACCTTTTGATGATGTTTGCGATCACTGGGGTCAAGGTCACCGAGGCTAATAATCGATTTTCTGTCACACTTTTTTGTAACTGTTTCTCATTGCCCCTTCAATATTTTACCGATCTCTTACATATTTGGCATGTAGGTACCTTGCATAGACCTCTACCTTTTGATGAGGTTTTAGGTCACTGGGGTCAAGGTCAACGAGGCTAATAATTATTAATAAATTTTCTAAAGGTCAAACAAGGGGAGCATCCATAGTTTTCAATGATACTTGTTATTTTATGGGTCCTACATTTTTATGCTTCCCCCAAAATTTATTATGGGGGGAGAATACAATCGCCGCTTGGTCTGTCCGTGTGTTCGTCTGTGCACAATTTTTGTCTGGGCTATTTCTCAGCAACTGATGACCGGAATTGAATGAAACTTTATGGGAAGCTTCACTACCAAGAGGAGATGTGCATAATTATCAGTGGGTTCTGGTCGGATGATTTTTCACAGAGTTATGGCCCTTTGAAATTGTCAATAAAAAAATTCTTGTCTCCCCCAACTTCTTTGCCCTCACGACGTTTCCTTTTATCTGAATATATAGAGCAATATTGTGACAAAAAAAAACTTTGGGGAGCATCATCCGTCTCCAACGGTTTCTTGTTTTCAATATGTAAAGAATTAATGCAAGAAGAAAATATATAATACTTTAAAATTTTGGAGAATAAGTACCCTGATTTGGATTTTAGGCACTGGTGTATCTCTGTTCTTTGAGGTCCTGGGGAAGGGCTCAAGATTTCACGGTAATCAAGCCCCACCAAATGCTTTAGTCATTTTTAAGTTGCCCAAAACACAGCATGGTTTTCCTTTTTTCCAAATGGCTGAGCATACTGCTTGTGTATTCATGTCTGTAGATTGCATGGCATTGCTAAGAGTTGAGTTTCTAAAAATATTAACAGCCATTTAAACAAACTGAATAAAGGCATTATTGACCTGTATTATGTAAAATTGTATCGGCATATCAATATGCCTGTTGATGTGCATAACTTAAACTGAAAAAGTATTGCCACAAATGTGAGGACATGAACTTAGTAAAAAAAGAATTATGTGATTAAACCTTGGTCAAATGTTGTGTTAGTAAAATTTAAATGAAGCTAAAATATTTAATTGATCTGAATAAGTAGCTGTTTATAAATGTTTTTTCATTTTTGTATCAATTAAGGCTCAAGAGTTAACCAGGTGTTATGTGTTGACAAGTCTAGGTCCAAGACACTCTAATGCAGCACTTTTTCTTTGCAGCAAAATGTCATCCCAGTTAACCGTGAAATCAATATTCAGAAGGCCTTGGTAAACTGAAACGCTTTTTGGTCCCTATTTAGCTAGACTTTTCACCAATTACAGTAAAACAAAACCCAGGGCTAAGGTGGATTTAAGATTTGTTGTATCTGTATTGTGTTTTAACATTCCAACCACCTAACTAAACTGCACACTAGTATACTGTTTGCACCTTTTAAGAACCAGTAGGTGTGAAAATGGCTGTTAGATGATTACTATATTCTTCACATTGGTGAATGTTTAACAATTAGGAGTTAAATATGGGATTTGTTCCCAGATAGGCAAAATTGCAATTCACGTATTGAAAAAAAGAACACTGTACCACAGGGAGAAAAATAACAATAGCGATATAGACTGATAATATTTTTTCATTTATGAGTAATCATCATTAGAAATAGATAAAAAAATACAGATACAAACTCATAAAAAGTTAAATTATTAAAAATGCTTAATACTAAATGTTGTTAAAATGGTGATAATATTAATACTAACAGCACTAAAAGTTAGAATGCTAAAGTATAGAGTATTGTACCCCTAAAGGAAGGTGGTATATGGAAGTCACACCATGGGTTGGTCAGTTGTCTACGTACAATTGTACATGTTAGATGGTCTCCCTTCATTTATTTACGTATTTTCCCTTAAACACTGGATAACGATACCCACTTTTTGATATAATAAAACCCAGATTTATTATAATAGTTCCAAAAGTTGACATGGAAGGTAATACATGTTCATAGGTGGCCCTGCAGAAGACTTCAGAAGAGCGTCAGCTGATGGCCAAAGAGAAGTCCTCCATAGATAAGGACATTGCCAAGTGGGAGAAAGACTTTGAGAAATCCAACGGCCGCAAGCCCTCTGAGGATGACAAGTATGTTCTTGATCAGCTTTAATTGGATTGGAATGTGTTTTGAAAATGTATTGGTGGTCATTATATCAAGTGACTGACAGAAAAGGCACATTATACTATCAAAGCTAAGAATAGTCAAGCACTCTGTGTAAGGACGGCTATTGTTTTCTTGAACAGTGCTTGAAAGTCTTATATTTTTCTTTAACAAAACACCTACAATTTTCCTATATTGTCATTATATTCTGGTTGGCAGCCAGTTATTTGTCATTTAACCTTTTTTCGCATTGCTGCATTCAGACCAGACAGTGTGAAGGAGATGTACACAACCCGCAGCGAGGTTGAGTACATGGTTACCTCCCTTGAGAAAAAAGAGAGCACCCTAAAGCAGGTGGAGAGTGGGAAGGTTCCGGAAGTACCCGAGGTGGTTCATACCCCTATCGACACCCGTGACCCAGAGGTGGTCACTATACAGGTAGTCTGAATTACTGTTTTCACATTTATGAAAATTTTCTTTACAATTTTGTGTATATGGATAAAATCAGTAAAACATTGACTGGTATGTTAGCAAAAGCTTTGCAATAAGCAAGTAATTTCCTACATCAATTAAGATATTCCACGTTGTTTTTAAAAAAACAAACAAATTGTTTTGTGCCTTAATAGATCCATGGATTAAAATTAAAAATACAAAAAGAAAATGTTTATGGTTAGCATATCACATTAATGACGGTACGGTAAGTGACAACGTAACATATTTGTTTATGCCTATTGAAACATGCAAATATGCTTCAATCTTGTGTGTCCCAAGGAAAAGGCGACAGGAGACAAAATGCTGGTAATCAGTCACATGTCCAGTGTTTGTATCTGTCACATGTGTGTTTTTGAGGTTGATGTGGTCCTTACGGGCCCAAGGCTGCATTATGTGTGGACCCAGACTGTGTACCAGCACTCCTACATAAGTGATTAACTAGACCTTAAAGATGGAACAAAGTTTGATATATGGCTGCAATTTCCTGTTACGTCTTTTTTACTGAAAGATATTTAATTTTTGGTGTGGTACTGTGCTGTGGAGAAAAACTGGAGACCTCGGAGAAAACCTCACGTGTCCAGTACAGTTACCACAAACATATCTCACATGACTTTCCCTAGGTCACAAATGTGTGTATCAACCAATTCACGAACCTTACAACCAATGTACCTGTCACATGACTAATGTTTTTATACCAGTCACATATTTATATTTGCATGTCAGTCTTATGACTGATGTTTGAGTATAATTCACAGTGCTAATCTGTTTGTTACAGTGTAGAAAACAAAAGTTGAAGAAAATGATGTAAAATGAAAAGAATTTCAACTTTATTTAACCTTTCCTTATGGTCTACATTTAACAGATAAGCAGAAGGCGTTTGATACAACTGAGCTAGAATTAATTAGTTTAAATTAAAGTTTACCTTTCCTACTGGAGTATCAGGAGTTTAGCATGAAACCGTTTTAACATTTTAGTTTCAGACGCAATTACTTTATGTCCAACATTCAAGGTGTTGATTAAAATATGATTACCCTTTGCATTTGGACTGTATCAAATTTTGGGTACAAGAGCAAGGCTTTAGTATCTGCTTAACATTTGAATGGGTCTTTGGTAAAACAGGACTTAATGCAATTACATTAAGTATAGTCCCTGTTTAGCGTATACAGTCAGCACTTGCTTATCATGGTAGAAACTTTCCACATAGACTTTATTTTCTTTAGGAGAGACTTAATTCAAACTTAACTTTCCGAAAATGTGAAAAGAGTCGTCCGTGTTTCAGCCTTTACTGACTGCACATGCTTATCTAGGACTATACTGTATGCTCATGCATTAGGCCGGTTTCTCAAAGTATGCCTCATTTATTTATCAAGAGGAATAGTTTCCTGCTCAGAATTCGAGGTACTGATACATGTCTGCATTATCCAGGTGAAGGTTCCCGACCCAGAGGTGATTAGAGAGCTGGAGAGGTACCAGTCTGAGGTGGGTACGGTGAAGACAGAGGTCACCAAACTACAGGAGCACATCACCACCCTGCGCACGGAGATATCTACCCAGAATACAATCATCCAGACACAGGTTAGTGCCATGCTATCATCTCAAGTCATGTATGTCATATGTTTGGTTATTTCATAATTGGCAATCAACTACCAATTAAAAAGGAACAATTTTAGCTGGCTATTAACAATCATTTTAAGAAAAAATCATTTAAACTGGCTATTAACAACAATTAATTAAAGAACAATTTTATCTTTGATTGATAGAGTTCTAAAACATGTTTTTTGGCTTGGTTGTTACCATTTGCACATTGTTTGTATTCTATCCCACATACACTGTGTAGAAGACGACCATATCCGAGTTGGAGCACAAGATAGCCACTATGCAGGCAGAGGGAGTCACAGGAGGCGTGGGCATGCTGGCTGGATCATCGGTCTCAGAGGAGGTGGGTATTCTGCACATGTCACATGGCTATTGTTTTTGTTTTGTTTTAAATTCTTGTTCTGATTTATATGGCTAATGTTTGTGTGCAAGTCACATTGCTTATGTTTGTGTGCCCAACACATGTCTGATGTTTGAGTATAATTCACTTTGCTTATATTTGTGTACAAGTTAATTGGCTATTGTTTTTGTAAAAGTCAATTTGCTAATGTTTGTTAACTAGCAGTCACATGGCTGATGTGTTTATGGCAGTAACATGCATAATGTTTGTAAATCAGTTTCATAGCAAATGATTGTATGCTGGTCACATGGCTAATTTTTGTGTTAAAGTCTGTAAGCTTATGTCTATGAACAAGTCTGTAAGCTTATGTCTGTGTCAAGTTTCTAAACTAATGTCTGTGTACACATCTCTAAGCTAATATATATGTACAAGTTTCTAAGCTAATGTGTGTTTGTAAGTCTTTAAGCAAATGTCTGTGTACAAATCTATAAGCTAATGTTTGTGTACAAGTCTCTAAGCTAATGTCTGTGTACATGTCTCTAAGCTAATGTTTGTGTACAAATCTCTAAGCTAATGTGTGTGTGTAAGTTTCCAAGCTAATGTCTGTTTACAAATCTCTAAGCTAATGTCTGTGTACACGTCTCTAAGCTAATGTCTGTGTACACGTCTCTAAGCTAATGCGTGTGTAAATCTCTAAGCTTATGTTTGTGTACAAGTCTCAAAGCTAATGTTTGTGTACATGTCTCCAAGCTATTGTATATGTTCAAGTCTCTAAGCTAATGTTTGTGTGTAAGTCTCTAAGCTAATGTTTGTGTGTAAGTCTCTAAGCTAATGTTTGTGTGTAAGTCACAAAGCTAATGTCTGTTTACAAATCTCTAAGCTAATGTCTGTTTACAAGTCTCTAAGGTACTGTCTGTGTACAAGTCTCTTAGCTTATGTTTTTGTACAAGTCTCTAAGCTAATGTTTAAGTACAATGTTCTAAGCTAATGTTTGTTTAAAAGTCTCTACGCTTATGTCTGTGTACAAGTCTCTAAGCTAATGAGTGTGTACACGTCCCTAAGCTAATTTTACTGTCTACAAGACTCTAAGGCTAATGTATGTGTACAAGTCTGTAAGCGTATATCTGTGTAAAAATCTATAAGCTAATGTATGTGTACAAGTCTTTAAGCTAATGTCTGTGTACAAGTCTCTATGCTAATGTCTGTGTACATGTCCCCAAGCTAATGTCTGTGTTCAAGTCTCTAAGCTAATGTTGGTGTACACATCTCTAAGCTAATGTGTGTGTACACGTCTCTAAGCTAATGTGTGACTACAAATCTCTAAGCTAATGTCTGTGTACAAGTCTCAAAGCTAATGTGTGACTACAAGTCTCTAAGCTAATGTCTGTGTACAAGTCTCTAAGCTAATGTCTGTGTACAAGTCTCTCAGCTAATGTCTGTGTACACGTCTCTAAGCTTATGTCTGTGTACAAGTCTTTAAGCTAATGTTTAAGTACAATTTTCTAAGCTAATGTCTGTCTACTAGTCTCTTAGCTAATGTCTGTGTACACGTCTCTAAGCTAATGTGTGTCTATAAGTCTCTAAGCTAATGTGTGTGTACAAATCTCTAAGCTAATGTATGTCTACAAGTCTCTAAGCTAATGTCTGTGTACATGTCTCTAAGCTAATGTGTGTCTACATGTCTCTAAGCTTATGTTTGTGTACAAGTCTCTTAGCTAATGTCTGTGTACAAATCTCTAAGCTAATGTATGTCGTCAAGTCTCTAAGCTAATGTCTGTCTACAAGTCTCTAAACTCATGTCTGTGTACATGTGTCCAAGCTAATGTATGTGTACAAGTCTCTAAGCTAATGGCTGTGTGTAAGTCTCTAAGCTTATGTTTAAGTACAATTTTCTAAGCTAATGTCTGTCTACAAGTCTTTAAGCTAATGTCTGTGTACAAATCTCTTAGCTAATGTTTGTGTTCAAGTCAATTTGGAAATGTTTGGTTGCCATAATCAAATTTGAAGACACAAATTGCAAATTATTTTATCCTTTAAACTCGTCATATATTGATCATATGTCAAACTGAGTATCATTTGTTTCAACATTTTCTCAGGAGCTTGAAAGGCTGAAGGAGGAGAATCGTAATCTCCGTCGAGACATGAAGAAGATCCTGAAGCAGTATGAGCGCCTTGCTAAGAGTCAGGCCGACAGTGGACAATCAGGTACAAGTCTGGCTAGGGAATGGATCAATAGCAAATACCTGGCTCTGAGCTTTATGCATGATATGTATGCACTTGATAAGTGGAAGGCATTAAGCAAGGTACATGTCCATATGTACTCCTTTTTTAGCTCACCTGAGCACAACGTGCTCATGGTGAGCTTTTGTGATTGCCTTTTGTCCGTCGTCCATCATGCGTCGTCAACATGTTGCCTTGTTAACACTCTAGAGGCCACATTTATTGTCTGATCTTAATGAAATTTGGTCAGAACATTTGTCCCATTGATACCTCAACTAAGTTCGAATCTGGGTCACTAGGTCAAAAAAAAGAAAAACCTTGTGAACACTGTAGAAGTCACATTTGATGCCTTATCTTCATGTAACTTTGTCAAAATGTTTGTCTAAATGATATGTTGGTTGAGTTCAAAAATGGTTCCAGTCCGTTGAAAAACATGGCTGCCAGGGGGCGGGGCGGTATTCCTTATATGGCTATAGAGAAACCTTGTGAACACTCTAGAAGTCACAATTTTTGCCCAATCATCATGGGGCATTTTTCCTAATATGGCTATATATCATGCTTTAGTAAAACCTTGTTAACACTCTAGAGGCCACATTTATTGTCCGATCATCATGAAACTTGGTCAGAAGATTTGTCCCAATAATATCTTGGATGAGTTTGAAAATGGTTCTGGTTGGTGGAAAAACATTGCCGCCAAGGGGGCATGGCATTTTTCCTTATATGGCTATAGTAAAACCCTTTTAACACTCTAGAAGCCATATTTATTGTACGATCATCATGAAACTTTGTCAAAAGATTTGTCCCAATGATATTTTGGAGAAGTTGGAAATTGGTTCCAGTTGCTTGAAAAACATGGCCACCAGTGGGCGGGGCATTTTTCCTTATATGGACTTATGAATCTTCATGAAACTTTGTCAGTATATTTGGTTAAATGATATCTTGGATGTGTATGAAAATCTTTCTGGTCTGTTGAAAAACGTGGCTGGCAGGGTGTTCACTAGTCATGAAAGTTGGTAAGAACATTTTGTTCTAATGACATCTTGGGCTGCACAGAACAGGTCAGTTCCTTTGAATCTCAGATGAGCGACTTTGGGCCTTTCAGGCCCTCTTGTTTTGTTATGTCCTTAAGCTTCTGTTTTGAACTTTTCTTTAACTACTGGGTGGATTGCGCTCAAACTTTCACAGTTGATTGACATCAATGTCTATATGATTGTGAAGAAAGGAATTTTGGCTGCAATCAGTGTTTGCTTAAGTATGGCCCTTTTTGTGTACTGTAGAAAATATGGATCGTGTTCTGAGCAAACTGGGCATAATGCATGTGCATACAGTGTATGTCCAAGATTAGCATGTGCAATCCCCACAGGCTAATCAGGGACGACTCTTTCTGCTTTTATGACATTTTTCGTTTTAATGAAGTCTCTTCTTAGCAAAAATCCAATAAAGGATGAAAGTGTCGTCCCTGATTAGCTTGTGCGGACTGCACAGGCTAATCCCGGACTACACTTTACGCACTAGCATTATGCCCAGTTTTCTGAGAACGCAACTTATATAGTGGATTTGTCTTTGGCCAAACATTTGTTGTGGGGCATCAGTGTCTGTGACACATTTCTAGTTTAACTACATTTGAACTCCACTTTTTTAGCTCGACTATTATATATAAAATATATATAGTGGAGCTATTCTACTCACCCCGGCGTCGGTGTTTCCGTGAGCGTTAGCGTGCAAATGTTAAAGTTTTCGTACTACCCCAATTATTTTCATTGTCCCTTGACATATTGCTTTCATATTTTGCATACTAGTTTACCAACATGAACCCAACCTATGAACATGAGCAGACAACTCTATCAAGCATTTGGTCATAATTATGGCCCCTTTTCCACTTAGAATATGCAGCAAATGTTAAAGTTTTCAAACTACCCCAATTATTTTCATTGTCCCTTGACATATTGCTTTCATATTTTGCATTCTTGTTTACCAACATCACCCCAACCTATAACCAAGAGCAGACAACTCTATCAAGCATTTTGTCATAATTATTGCCCCTTTTATACTTAGAATATGCATATTATTGATAAATCTATGTTAAAGTTTGCATACTACCCCAAATATTTCCTATATCCTTGTTTACTAACATGACCCCAACCTATAAACAAGAGCAGACCACTGTATCAAGCATTTTTACATAATTATGGCCCATTTTACACTTAGATAATTGAACATTTTGCTTAAATTGCCATAACTTCTTTATTTATGATCACATTTTATTATTACTTTGACAAAACAACACTTACCTGAATACCACAATGGATTCCACCCAAACCATACCCCACGCCCCTACCCAGAATCCCTCCCCCCCACCAACCTCCCCCCCCAATTTTTTTTTTAAACATCATCTAATAAATGACCACACCCCACATTATACCCCTCTCTCACTCCCCCCCCCCCTACCCAAATTTTATTTTTTTCCTTTTTTTTTATTTTTTAAAGATTGTCTTATAAATGACCACATTATACCCCCTCTCATACCTACCCCCCCCCCCCCCCCACAATTTTTTTTATTTTTTTTATTTTATTTTTATTTTTGAAAGATCGTCTAATAAATTATTGAATATAAACAATTTCCCCATGATGGCTTACGTTATACTGTCAAGCACTCGAATAGTCGAGCGCGCTGTCCTCTGACAGCTCTTGTTGAATTCAGTCTGATTGTAAAATAGATTGTTTGAAATAGGAAAAATTGAAATATTTATCTTCTGTAGTAATTATATATTTTATAAAAATGCCTAAGCAGTTGTATTACACACTAGATAGACAATATTGTGTACATGGATTTGATGTTTCAAAAAAACTATTGAAGATTTTTTGTAAAAATACAACAATATTTTAGATTAAGTAATCTATGTATGTAAAAACAGAAACACTGAGAACTTTGTTGAAATGCCCAATATTGTATACTTAGTTTATGCTTAGTATTTACTCATGGGTCAACCAGCAGTGACATACATTTAGTAAGCCAGAAGAGAAAGAAAGGTGTTTATAACTGTATTTTGACTGCCATGTTGTTACAAATTTTGTCATTGGCACAACTTTGTAATGAACAATGAAAAACATTGAACAAGTAATCTGCATAGGCTTATCAGTGACAACACTTCCTGCCTAGACAGATGTTCATTAAGAAGGGACTTCTTATGAGCAAAGAATTCAATAAAAGCAGAAAGTGTAGTCCCTGATTAAGCTGTGCGAGGCTCAAATAAAAATTTGCCAATTCAAACCATTATGGACAAGTTGCAGCTGGTTATGGGGATGATGTATGTGTAAGTTGTTCAATGTCAGATGAATTTAGCTTTCTTACATGTATAATTGTTAATACTCATGAGATAAATGTATATCATTAAATGGGCGTTAGACTGGCATGTATTATTTTATCCCTCAAAATCTGAATCCCTAACCTCCAGAAAGCAACATCCGAATCAATGTACTTTTACAATGATGTCTAAACAAATACCAGAGGTTGGTTCCCACAAACACCTAGGGGTTTTCCTCTCTAAAGACTATAAATGGAACATCCATATTAAATACATAACAGAAAAAGCATGGAATCGAATTAATATTATGCGAAAACTAAGGTTCACACTTGATTGGAAATCTCTTGAAATAATTTACATATCGTTGATTCGACCTCTTATCGAATATTCAGATGTGATATGGGACAATTGCATCCAAGCGGAAAAAAACAAAACTGATAAAATTTAAAATGAAGCAGCGCGAATCGCTTGTGGATCGTCTAAACTAGTTTCATTAACTGACCTGCATAAGGAAATTAACTGGGAACCACTTCAGGACCGCCGTGACAAACATAAATTAACATTATTCTACAAAATGCAAAATTCGATTACCCCACAGTATTTATCCGACCTTGTACCCCAACATGTTGGATCTGTTGCTAGGTATAATCTTCGCAATGCTAATGACTTACGTACTTCCGAATCTAGAACAACCCTTTACTACAATTCATTCGTACCCGCAGTCACTGGAAAATGGAATAACCTACCAGATGATGTTAAAATTGTGAATCGTTGAATGCATTTAAATCTAAACTTAACAGGAATAAAGTTATAACACAATCGTACTATTACATAGGTAAACGTCATTCTCAAGTCATTCACACGCGATTAAGGACCAAATCCAGTTCCCTTAATGAGCACCTTTACCCTAAAAATATTATTGATTCTCCTCTTTGTCGCTGTGGAGATATTGAGTCTAACTTCCACTTCTTCTTCACATGTTCTTATTATAGCGTAATACGGACAAAGTTAATGAACAATGTCTTAGTAATTATAAGTCCTGTAGACCTTGATACGCTCCTCTTTGGCAATACATCCCTAAACAATGATGATAACTCTACTATCTTTCTTTGTGTCCAACAATACATCACCAAATCTAAGCGTTTCTTATAACAATCCGATCCCGACTCGACGTTGCATTTATTTGACATTGACCCACAACCAAAATCCTTCATCCAACCATGATCACCTCACTTTTTTTATAATGTTTATATCCCGTCTTGTTACTACTGGCATATATCATGAAATGTGTAGTCTATAAACACTGCCACTTCCATGTGTAAATATTAATTCTAAGGAGAGAAACTATATAAGAACTTGCTTCTTTCGTTTCAATCCTTTTCTGCTTATATTGTGTAACATCTGTATATATTGTACATGCCATAAGAAATAAATATGTTTAAACTAAATGTATATCATTAAAATCCTTCCTGTTTTATTTGATCTGTATTACATACAGGTACTTGGTACACATTTTCGAAATTGGATTTGCAATGCCTACGGGTGCTTAAGCTACTAACATGTGTATGTAATAGATGTTCTTCAGAATTTGCTAAATATTGGGGGAAAAAACACAACAACAATAACAACATTATTTAGAAGATACAAAGCATGCGGACATATTTTTAAATCTTTCTAAAATCACATACCATATCAACGAAAATTATCTAAATGAAACAACCTTTGGTACAGTGTTGTTTTCACCTGCAGATTACATGTTTTTTCCTACCAAAGTTTTGGAGACCCAGACTTAAACTTTTGAAGGACTATGACCTATTAATATTAATCTTGTACATTGCTCTCATGCAGGCACGGTTGCCGATGACGATGCTATGGCTACCCTTGACAACAAGATTGCTGACCTGGAGGCAGAGAACGAGGCTCTGAAATCAGAGAGACTCCTCTTGAGAGAGAAAGTCAAGGTAACATGAAGTTTGTGACGGGTGTGATTTCTCATTTCAGCATATTTCCTACATTTCAGTACCAAGATAGTTTAAAAATTGTTCTTAACTTTGCTGGATATATTGATGAAAGACACTGTTCTTTACATGCATTGATCTTTATAAAAAAGTAAAAGATCTTACCTTTGCTAGAATTAAGAAAAAGAAGAGTTTTTGTGAACCCTTCGAGGTATTTTTAACCAGGTTTTCCGAAGGAAAAAACTGGTTATTAGATTGGCGAATGCGGGCGGGCTGGCTGGCGGGCTGGCTGGCTGGCTGGCGGGCTGGCGGAATAAGCTTGTCCGGGCCATAACTATGTCGTTCATTGTCAGATTTTAAAATCATTTGGCACATTTGTTCACCATCATTGGACGGTGTGTCGCGCGAAATAATTACGTCGATATCTCCAAGGTCAAGGTCACACTTTGAGTTCAAAGGTCAAAAATGGCCATAAATGAGCTTGTCCGAGCCATAACTATGTCGTTCATCGTCAGATTTTAAAATCATTTGGCACATTTGTTCACCATCATTGGACGGTGTGTCGCGCGAAATAATTACGTCGATATCTCCAAGGTCAAGGTCACACTTTGAGTTCAAAGGTCAAAAATGGCCATAAATGAGCTTGTCCTGGCCATAACTATGTCATTCATTGTGAGATTTTAAAATCATTTGGCACATTTGTTCACCATCATGGGACGGTGTGTCCCACGAAAGAATCACGTCAATATCTCCAATGTCAAGGTCGCCACGACTAAAAATAGATTTAAAAAAAAAAAAAAAATTACAAAGGGGGTTAATTTTTTTTGGTCATTTCAAAAGTTCAGTTTGAGTTTTCTCCCTTTATCAGATTTTTTTTTCACAATGAAAACCTGGTTTTGTGACAATTTTGTCCCTTGTCTCCCATTAGTTGTTTCCAAAATTGCAAGTATGTGTATATTCTCCCATAGTTGTTTCCAAACCACACCTTTGAGTTTTAAACAGACAAATATGTAAACAATAAAACATTATTATATCTTTATTTTTGTTGACATGCCTTTTACTCTAATATATATTTTAATTCTGCTTTGTGCTCACAGACAATCACGGAGACGATCACGGTGACCCACTTTGAGGACAACAAGAAGTCCCTTGAAGAGAAGGACAGGAAGATTGGTGACCTGCTCAATGTAAGACCTTGTACAGGGCCTAGGAAACCAAAACTTCGTTACCATTTCCTGCTTAGGAAAAAAGCCAAAATGGCTATATACAACCAGCATAAAACCAGAGAAGCTTGGGAGTAACTCGCAGTCTGTTCAGGTTTTAGGCTTTTTGATGCTAATCAATATGTTATGGTTGGAAATATAGTTAAGAAATAATAATACAATTTAAGTCACACATTTCAAATCTCATTTTCTGTGTCATTTTTATGCTCCACATAAATATATGGGGAGCATATAGTTGCAAGTTTGTCCTTCCGCACTTCCGTACGGTCACACTTTTATTACAGTTTCTCATAGCACCTTCAATACTTTACCGATCTCTTTCATATTTGGCATGTAGATACCTTGCATTGACCTCTACCTTTTGATGACGTTTGAGGTCACTGGGGTCAAGGTCACCAAGGCTAATAATAGACTTTTGTTACAGTTTCTCATAGCACCTTCAATACTTTACCGATCTCTTACATATTTGGCATGTAGATACCTTGCATGGACCTCTACCGTTTGATGACGTTTGAGGTCACTGGGGTCAAGGTCAAGGTCACCAAGGCTAATAATAGATTTTTCTGTCACACTTTTGTTACAGTTTCTCATAGCACCTTCAATACTTTACTGATCTCTTTCATATTTGGCATGTAGATACCTTGCATGGACCTCTACCTTTTGATGACGTTTGAGGTCACTGGGGTCAAGGTCAAGGTCACCAAGGCTAATTATAGACTTTTGTTACAGTTTCTCATAGCACCTTCAATACTTTACGGATCTCTTTCATATTTGGCATGTAGGTACCTTGCATGGACCTCTACCTTTTGATGACGTTTGAGGTCACTGGGGTCAAGGTCACCAAGGCTAATAATAGACTTTTGTTACAGTTTCTCATAGCACCTTCAATACTTTACCGATCTCTTTCATGTTTGGCATGAAGATACCTTGCATGGACCTCTACCTTTTGATGACGTTTGAGGTCACTGGGGTCAAGGTCAAGGGCACCAAGGCTAATAATAGATTTTTCCGTCACACTTTGTTACAGTTTCTCATAGCACCTTCAATACTTTACCGATCTCTTTCATATTTGGCATGTAGGTACCTTGCACGGACCTCTACCTTTTGATGAGATTTGTAGTCACTTGGGTCAAGGTCACCAAGGCTAATAATAGATTTTCTCAAGGTCACACTTTGGTTACAGTTTCTCATAGCGCCTTCAATACTGTGAAATCATTTATTTTCGCCAGCACGAAATTCGTCATTTTTATAAAAATGACGTTTTCGTCAGCACTTAAATTCGCCAAGTACTGACTTTGAAAAAAAAATGCTTCTGTTAATATCTGATTTGTTGTTTCCGAAATATATCGCGGTTGCGAAAAATCGTAGTGGGGAAAGAGGGAGGACACTTGAGAGTCACTTGCAGGAGGTGGGGCCTGTTTGTCACATGTCAATATACTAGTCGTTTGTTATCAGGTGATCATTAATTTGCCACCATTAGTGTATCATTATTATGATAAGCGGATTAGTGGGACCGAATAACCGTTAACGAGTGTTTGAAACCCGGGTTTGAAACAGTGAAGCCAGTTGCCAATTGGTCTTATTCATTTATTATCATGGCAAAACATATAACAATCTAACCTTTATCGGCGCAAATTAGAGAAAGTGCAAAGATTATTGGTTAAAATTAGTGTTAGCAAACTATTTGGTCAGTTTTCAATAAAGTTTCAAGAGTTTTGCATCGTAAATATTTGATCACTTTAAGTACAATAATTTTCGGAAGTGTAAAATTAACAGTGCATTATGGGACAGCAGTTTCATAGGGCAAAGTTCAGATTTAATTGTAACTACCAATGGACGAGTGATTTTAAATTAGATTGAATGCAATGGGATACAAAGCAATGTTTTATTGCGTCATACTCAGTCATTCGAAACACGTGTTTCCCGGGGATTTCCTGAAAATCGTGCAAAAATAAAAGTGAATTTCTGAAAACAATTTCCCTACGTTTGGATGGAACTAATCGTCATGATTGCTAGTTTCTCTTTACCTGTTACGTTTTCAATTGCTACAAGTAACAATTATTTGAAACATGTATCGTAAAACTTGTAAAAGATATCAATGATTAAAAAGATCGATAGCCAATAAAACGAAGCACAAGCTATTTTTACACCTGTATTGTAGTTAAATGCAAACAACCAAACACAAATCAAAATGTTCTGTATTTATTTGTAATCAAGGCGGAGAATGTATATATGGTAAGTATATACATCATCATCTTTAAAATTTGTTTATTTTCTTTGATCCGGATCTAAACCGGTGCGTGGAGGCTGTATAATCTTCTGCAACAACACTGAAAAAAACAATACACACAATGGGTAATAAAGTTGTTAACCATTAGCGCTTATCATTACAATTCTTCCTAAACGAAGTCAACGCAGTCGATACAGCTGTACTGCTTTCGCGTTTTAGAGCAATGTCACGTGTCAGTTAAGTACACTGTGTAATCTACACCCTTTTGTGTCAATACCGGATTTATCTTGATTATGTAACAGACGGAGTATGTATGCGTGGATTACGTTGGATTTTAGCGCCTCATGCCTTTGGTTATTCAGTCTTAATTTGTTCAAATATGGGACATAATTGTTCGTTAGGATCTTGAATTCGTCTATCAGTCGACTGACGAAATATACGAAAAGTAATGCCTGACGATATATAATGGTTTCACAGTATTTGACCGATCTCTTATATATTTGGCATGTAGGTACCTTGCATGGACCTCTACCTTTTGATGAGGTTTGAGGTCACTGGGGTCAAGGTCAAGGTCACTGAGGCTTATATTAGATTTTCTCAAGGTCTCACTTTTTTCCACACAATATATCGACAAAGCATCATTGGGGAGCATCCATCAGTTTTACTGATATCCTTGTTTTAACAGTTCAACACATTCAATAACAAAACTGATTTAATCTAACTTGTTTTCTTTAATGGGCATGTTTGCAGGAGCTGACAAAACTGCGAGAGGAGAATGTGTCCATGGCGAAGGACATGAAGAAGATGTTCAAGACTCACATGAAGACCAAGGCGCGCATGGAGGAACTGGTGTCTGCAGAGAAGGCAGCAAGGCTACTGGAGAGAATTGCCATGCTGGTAGGTGGACAGGCCACTGTGTGAAAAAGATAAAAGCTCCACTTCGGAATACTAAAAAAATAAAGACAATATCATACTTACTACGTACACAAAAAATGAAGTAATTTTCAACTTAAATTGGAAAGAAAGTAAAGAAAAAATAATTGGGTATGTTTCTTGCATTGCCAAAAAAGTTAACACCTGCGCAATACGAGAAGGGTTTGTGTTTTTATACACCACACTAGGAATGATAGGGTGTATACTTAAATCAACCAAGGGCGTCAGTCTGTCTGTCTGTGGATGGAGAGGTTCTCGTACACCTTTGAACATTCAAGATTTAAACTTGCCCACATTGTTCCATATGATATGAAGATGATCTCTTGGTATGTGGATAGAGGACCATATCTTAATCCTGTGACAACTCAAAAAGTACTTAAAGCAATTTATTATGTGAAGTTAGAATAAGACACCAATCGTTTAATAGACATAATTTTTGGTGATTTTGTTCACACAAAACTCCATTTCATGTGCTTTATTTATACCTTTTCATTAAAAATTCTGTTTTTGATCATTACTCTGTATTTCTAAACTGATTTAATTTATTAATTCATCTTGAGATTTAGAAAGAATCCATACAGACACTCGTTTTTGTCTATTGATTTTTATGATGAATTATTTCTCCAGGTGTCTAACAACATTAGCCCTGGGGGACTTCTGTTTTGTTCTTGACAAAGCTTGTGTAAAAATAATTTTAGTAACTCTTAGTAACTCTTTCTACTTGTGAGTTTAAAGGTATTAGTCATGGTGTACTCTGGTGACCTTTGGATAATATTGTGGTACAGTAGTCGTAGTTACATTGTGCACCACAGTAATATGATATGATCCGCTCTCTGGGAAAACAGGGCTTAATGCCTGTGCGTAAGGTGTCATCCCAGATTAGCATCCGCAGTCCTTATAGGCTTATCATGGACGACACTTTCTGCGTTAATGTGTTTTTCATATAAAGGAAGTCTCTTCTAAAGAAAAGACCACTTTTGGTTCAAAGTGTCATCTCTGATTAGCATCTGTGGAATGCACACTTTACGGACATGCATTAAGCCCTGTTTTCCCAGAGCAAGGCTAATATCAATCTCATTTTAGATCCATGAGATCCACTTGGAGGTGCCAGCGGCTGCATGGAAGGTCAATGAGAGGCTGGAGGGCACACTTCCAGAGGTCAAGGCCACCAAACAGGTGCTGGATGAGAAACAGGCAGCGTACCAGAAGTGGCTGGATAAGTACCAGAAGAAACATGGCAAGGCACCGGGCAAGGAAGACAGGTTGGTTATAAAGCTTATTTTCTGGTCCCAGTGGTTGTGGGGGTATTGTTTTTTTCTGCTAGCTCAGTCAGTGGGCGGAGGGTGGGGGGAGGAATTATATTTCATTTTCGACAGTTAAGAAAATAATATGTTCATGTTGAACTCAGTCTTAATTAAAATATGCTTGTCGATTTATGTTATAATTTATCTCTGAACAGTGCCAGATTGCACATTGTGTCACCTAATTTTCAAATGTTTAATCACAAAATTGGGTCCCATAATGTACTGTACAATTTACCCTTCTGAAGGATGGCATATGTTTTTGTCTTTAAAAATGCTAACACATTTGTTTTCAAAACTGGCCAATTGTTTAAATTGAGGTTTTAATTATATTAAATTATGGGATATTTATACATACAAAAAAGCAGTGTAGCCAGTTATTTATATGGTAGGGTTCATATGCATGTATGGGCGAATGATACCACACCTGCAGCATGGCAATAAATGAGCACAGAACTTATAAGGAGGTCCATTTAGAATGCTGGTTTGTGGCTTGGACCCAATCATTGGTGTATATTTGATTTACAGTGTATGTTTTATGCTGAATATTCACAATGTTAGAAGAACACCGTCAGTTAAAATGTACAAGTAATTGCAGGGCGTTTTAAAATGTGTTACATAACATTGTGGTTGATCAATGTTTTGTTTGCTGCATGCCCAGATTGGTATCCTGGAGACCTATCACAATCAAGGAGAGTGTGATGATGAGATTGTACATTGGGTAAACATAGTGTTCCTTACATGTGTAATGTCTAACAAAACATGTTTATGAGAAGGGTTTGCGTTTTTGTTTGCAGGTTTTTTGCTGGTCTTATAATTCACCTTTGCAAAAAAGCTTGTTTTTATGAATTTTAATTTGGTGCCATGCGTTTATTTTACATAGTTATTAATTGTTTGCAGTTATTTGTGTGATATTTTATGTTTTAATGAATGTGTTGTATTTTACCACAAATCATAACGGATTATCTTCTTAAAATATTTGTCATGTTGTCTGGTATTTAGTCAGAAGTATATACATGTATAAGGAATATGCATGTTGTTTGATTTTTTTGTGAGACCAAACTTGTGGCTTACATGGTTACAGAAATACTTGAAAACTAAAATCTTCATCTTGCAATTACTAAAAGTTACTTAATCTTACTAATAAAACTTATGGAGAATTTTCTTACTTGGACATCATTGACCCAAAAGGGGACTGCAGTTTTGTCTGTGGCAAAGAAGTTGAATGACCTAAATGTGCAGATGATCATGACGAAAGGAATAATGGGTGCAACAAAGTTGAATTATGGCCCTTTAGAATATATAGTCCAAGTTATTTTGTTCATTCAACTCCTCTTGAACAATCTGGTAGATCTCACTTTAACATTTTGCAGTTAAATAAGCTTAATGTGAAGATAATTGTGCAGAATTATTGGGCTTTGTCTGTTTTACCACAATGGAATATATGGTTGCAAAATAATGTGTGTTTTTTTCAGCTCCTCTTAGTGCTTGGGAATTTTTCTCAAACTTTTACAACTGAATTACCTAAATGCATAGATGATTGTCAAGAAAGAAATTTTGACTTCAACCAGATTTGGCTGAATTATGGCCCTTTGTTGTTTTTTCCACTGCAGAACATATGGTTTCCAAACATGTGTTATGAGGACATCAGTGTCTGTTGCTCATTTCTAGATTGTTTTTTAATTTTAAATCAACACAAAAAACAAACAAAATAAAATAAAATAAATACAGGTTATATCCTTTAAATATGATTGCACAATTTTGTATTTTATTTTGTAAATTTTGAATTTAGTTTTTTGCAGATGCGATGTAAACAGTACAAAAATATTGACACATTTAAGTCACTTAACCGTTTCCCACTCAGAAGCAAAGTGAAAATGGCTATATGCAACTGGCATGAGACCAGAAGGGCTTGAAAGTAACTTGCATGTTGTTCAGATTTTATGCTGTTTGCTGCTTATCAGTATCTAAAGGTTGAAAATTTAGTCTTTAAAACTTAATTTGTATCTATTTAGAAAGGCCTTTAATTTAATTTGATTGTATAAGGGATCACAAATTAGTAAAAAAGCGTTGTATCAGTGGTAAAGGGTTAATGACTGTGGGCCCTAATTGTGTGCATTTTGTTCAAATTTAAGTCACTTTATGATTGTGGGTCCTGATTGTGTTTTCCCATTCAGGGATAAGGAAGGGGAGGATATTCATGATGACTGGGAGCAGGCCAAGTCAGACTACAAGGACAGACACCTGCACATGTCTGCTTTGAAGGTCATGCAGACTGGAGAGATATCAGAGGATGTGGGTCGAGATGAGACCGAATCTAAAGGTCAGTTAATCATAAAGGGAAGATTATAGCTTCTCTCTGGGAAAAAAGGACTTGATTCATTTGCGTAAAGTGTCGTCCATGATTAGCCTGTGCATTATGAACAGGCTCATCAGGGACAACTCATTCCGCCAAACCTGGATTTTAGTTTAGAAGAGAATTTATTGAAATGAACAATGCCATAAAAGTTATGGATAAGCATGTACAAACTTGTTTGGGATGCCACTTTACGCACATGCATAAAGCCAAGTTTTCCCATAACACAACTTATTTGAGGAAGATAAAGATCAACTTTTGGCCTCCGTTTTTATTTAATCATAATTTTAAAGGATAAACTGGAGCTCACATTTTATAAAAAAAAATTATGCAATATAGGGAGCAACATTTTTTTATATATTTTTACCTGTGAAAGAAAATTAAAGGTGCAGTAAGGGGCACAAATACAACAACTGACCATCAACTTAGAAATAATTACATTCCTACCAATCAATGAACTAAAGCTAGCTATTTTTAATCAAGCTTAGCAATTTTTAAGAGATCAGTGTCTGGTTTTGTTGTTTTAACCTACTAATTTTATTTTGATTGCATTGGAAGCCTGTGTGCTTATAGGCACCTTTTTTTGTCCATTTCTTTGAACCAATGCCAGGTGTTTTAAAAAAATATTAGAAATGCACCCTGAATGGGGAATGAATCTGGGACCTTTTAGTAACAATACAAACACCAAATTCAGAATGGCATTGTGCACTCTAAATTTGTGAGAATGTTGATGTGTTTACCTATGCTTATAAAGTACAATTCCTATCTGCTGTATGTTCAAGCAGCATTGCCATCTGTATTGTTCTGTTTCAAAGAGTGTCTGAAGGAAAGAAGTTTTGCTTTATTTCTTAGTCATATTTTGGCCATGCATGTTTTGATCTTGATCTAATTTCTTTAAAAATTATGTGTGGCCCTAAATGGCAACTTTTAGTTATTTTCTTAAAAATAGTTGCATTGGATAATGATTAAAGGACATTTATCATTGTTGCTAGCATAAGTATATTCACTTAGTATGTGGAAGTGCTTACATTGCCAAAGCTTTCCCAGAAGAACTAAGTTAACTGGTGCCTGGCATAACTGAATGTTGTTGGAAAATGGCAAATCGATCTTTAATGAACTCTCTCAGATTGGCTCAGCTTCCTCGGAAACGTGTAGTTGACGTGAGTAATATACTGTTAAAAACAGAATGATTTTTTTTTTAAACCAATCAAAATGATAGCTTATTGAATACTTTATCAGCTGAGGTGGAGATAGCAAGCCTGGAGAAAGCTTTGGCTGTCGCAGACAACCGATTGATTGACCTGGAGGCGGCGAACAAAAACGTCGCTAATGACCGCGACCGATATAAGGAGAAGGTTGAAGAGCTGGAGAAGATGCTAGAAGAGTCGATGAAGCAGGTCGAGCTCAATGCAGCACTGCTTGCTGACTCACAGAGCACTGCCGTAAGTGGTTAGACTAAAGATAAACAAAGAACTTAAGTTCAAGAAAACTCAAGAAAAATATTCTCTAATTTTAAACATGTTCTTCCTCTGTAAACTATATGGTACTTAATGTCATTTATCTTTAACAAAGTATTGAACTAAAATAAATGTTAATGAAAAAATCCCAGTGGTAAGTTTTCAAATAATGTAAAAGGCTTTTCAAAACTATAATTCATATTAAAAGATAACATAGAAGTGAAGTATTTAATGCAGTCCTAGGGCTTTTTGAATTATGATTTGCAGTTATTCTATGTCAATTAGAACAATTACCTTGCTGAATTTGAGAAATATCTTCATAAAGAAATACAATTAACCTTTATTTTAACCCTTTACAGCTCAGGAGATGGATAAAAATGGCAATATGCAACCAGCATTAAACCAGAACAGCCTGCGATTAACTGTTGGAAATGAAGCCTTTAAAACTTTTTAAAGCCTTTTTAAATCTAGTCCAAAAAGGTCTTGATTTTTTTTCAAAGGGACTACAAACGTGTCAAAATGTGTATCCAAGTACTTAATGTTTAATTAATACAGGAGTTTTAAGTTGTTTTTTACTGACAGGAGCTGACAGAACAACTGAATGACCTGCAGAGGAAGTCTGACACGTTTGAGTCAGAGTTGATGCAGGAGCGGATGTCTCACGTGAACACAAGGGATGAACTGGAGACTCTACGAAAGCAGCTTGGCACGGCCAAGGAGGAGGCAAACAACGAGAGACAAGGGGTGGAGACCCGCCTAGCTGCCGTCAGGAACGAGATGGAGGCCAAGCTGAGCATCAGGGAGGAGGTAAAGTGAACATGATCTGCATTCTGGGGAACTGGGCTTAATGCTTGTGCGTAAAGTCCGCACAGGCTCACTTGGGATGACACATTCCCCCTTATCTGAATTTGTACAAAGAAAAGAATTCCTATACACGAAAAATACCATTGAAGCGGAAAGTGTCGTCCCTGATTAGCCTTTGAACATACATTCAGCCCAGTTTTTCAGAAAAGAAACTTCAATGATGATGGCGTAGATATGTCATATTTAAGAAAGAGAAAATCTCACTAAGGGTCGTTCAAGATTAAACTGTTCAGTTTGTTTAATTTAATCAGGGACAACACTTTCCACCTAAACTGGACTTTTGTTTAGAAAAGTCTTCCTTTAAACAAAAAATCCATGAAAGCGGAAATTGTTGATCCTGAAAAGCCTGGGTACACTGCTCAGTCAAATCTGGGACGACATCTTACACACATGCATTGAGCTCAGTCAAATCTGGGACGATATTTTACACACATGCATTGAGCTCAGTCAAATCTGGGACGACATTTTACACACATGCATTGAGCTCAGTCAAATCTGGGACGACATTTTACACACATGCATTGAGCTCAGTCAAATCTGGAACGACATTTTACACACATGCATTGAGCTCAGTCAAATCTGGAACGACATTTTACACACATGCATTGAGCTCAGTCAAATCTGGGACGACATTTAACACACATGCATTGAGCTCAGTCAAATCTGGGATGACATTTTACACACATGCATTGAGCTCAGTCAAATCTGGGACAACATTTTACACACATGCATTGAGCTCAGTCAAATCTGGAACGACATTTTACACACATGCATTGAGCTCACTCAAATCTGGGACGACATTTTACACACATGCATTGAGCTCAGTCAAATCTGGAACGACATTTTACACACATGCATTGAGCTCAGTCAAATCTGGGATGACATTTTACACACATGCATTGAGCTCAGTCAAATCTGGAACGACATTTTACACACATGCATTGAGCTCACTCATATCTGGGACGACATTTTACACACATGCATTGAGCTCAGTCAAATCTGGGACGACATTTTACACACGTGCATTGAGCTCAGTCAAATCTGGGACGACATTTTACACACATGCATTGAGCTCAGTCAAATCTGGGACAACATTTTACACACATGCATTGAGCTCAGTCAAATCTGGGACGACATTTTACACACATGCATTGAGCTCACTCAAATCTGGGACGACATTTTACACACATGCATTGAGCTCAGTCAAATCTGGGACGACATTTTACACACATGCATTGAGCTCAGTTTTCCCAGAACGTGGCTCATTTTATTATCTTATGCACTTTATTTGTAATTAAAAAATAAAAATACGGTTTTTATGTATTCATTCTTTAGATTATTGGCATATTGATGTTAGCATTTATCTATTATTGAGTGATAAGCATGGAAAACTACTAAAACTACTATACTTTTTGCCTTTAAATTGAAAATGGTGCTTAATGCTTTGAAGTCCACACTTGTTAAACAGTTGTGACACTTTCCTTTTATTGTTTTGTTTTTTTCAAAGCAAGTCTCTTTTTAACAAAATCTATTTTAGGTTGAAAGTGTCATCCATGATTAGCCTGTGGGGGCTGCATAGGCTAATCTGGGATGACACTACAGGCACATGCATTTAGTCCAGTTTTCTCAGGAGCAGGCTCATATTTGTTCAATCTCATCATGTGTTTTTATGCCTGTCTATGTAGGAGCTTCAGGGCCTCAAGGACAGGAATGGCAAACTGGAGGCAGAAAGACTGTCCAAGCTTCCTCCTGACACTGCAGCAGAGCTGAGAGAAATGCAGGATAAACTGGTATGACAGTACAGACCCATCTCAGTGGTGATAATGTTGATAATCTTTCTTCCCAATGTCTTGTTGTTTACAAGCTTAAGCATTGGTGAAGTCTTACCTTAGTAAATTTTTTAGGAGATTACTTTTATAGTCCTTTGTACATTAATAACTGTTCTTTATCAGCACAAATAATTCATTATAAATCAGCAGATTTCAGATTTTGTAGAAAAAGTTCATTCCATTAATCAAAGGCAAAATTTTACCTATGATACATTTTTTTTAACCACAGGATAAAGGTTGTTTCAGAGCATGTATGAATGTGTCGCAATTAATCATTATTCACAAAATTAAAACATATTATACATGTGGCTAACAGCAATTATGAAAAGTAGAGAAGAAAAAAAAATCATAATTTTGCCAATCTTTGATGGAGATGATGTAAGCCATGAGCAGGCCCAGCTTGTCAATTTGTTTTTATGCCCCCGAAGGGTGACATATAGTTTTTGAACTGCCTGTCAGTCCGTCCGTCTGTCTGTCCGCCCGTCCAAAAACTTTAACATTGGTCATAACTTTTGCAATATTTAAGATAGAAACTTGATATTTGGCATGCATGTGTATCTCATGGAGCTGCACAGTTTGAGTGGTGAAAGGTCAAGGTCATCCTTCAAGGTCAAAGGTCAAATATATGGCTTCAAAGCGGCGCAGAAGGGGGCATTGTTTTCTGACAAACAAATTTCTTGTATAATTATATTTTTTAATTGTTTTTATTATCTTACTGTGATGCATAATAAATAATCACTTGTTGGACATCCCATTATAGATAAGATTATAGTTATAAAACAACTAATTTATAATCATAGAGTGTATCACTAAACTAACATTTAATGTTTGGATATCAGTTTTCCTGTGTGAGATTACATCAAACCTTTCAACTACTTCATTTCTAGAAACAAGTTGAGCAGGACTCCAACAGTTCCAAGTCTTCGTCTGCTGCACTGGTTGCCAAGGTCGCGGAGTTGACCTCTGCCCTTGATGTGACCTCAAAGAACCTGGAGACCACACGTGCTGCTAACAGGGAACTGGAGGTCAGTTACAAGTATTGTTAATGGCTTCAATACTGAAATGAGCCGTACTCTGGATATAAGGGGCTAAATGCATGTGGGTGAAGTGTCGTCCCAGACTAGCCTGTGCAGTCCGAAGATGCTTATCAGAGATGACACTTTCCGCCTAAAGTGGACTTGTGTTTAGAAGAGACTTCTTTAATACGCAAAATACCATAAAAGCCGAAAGTGTCGTCCCTGATTAGCCTGGGCCCGTATTCACCAACCGATTCTTAGACTTAAGAGTAAAGGATAGACTTAGAACCAAGAAAAATGTGTTCAGTGTTTGAATATATATAGGACTCCACTGGTGATTATGTCATTAACAAAATGTTCTATATGAAGAATAATACAGATAGAGATGTTTATTGCAGAGTTTGACTCAAAATTAAAGAAATTCTTGAATATTCTAATTTAAAGTATTTTCTTTATTCTTAGACTTTAGTCTAAGAATTGTTTGGTGAATACGGGCCCAGTGAGGACTGCACAGGCTAATCAGGGACGACCCTTTGCGCACAAGCACACATGCATAAGCCCCCCTAATTCTGGAGCAAGGCTCAAATTAATTAGGTTGCATTGATTCAGGGATATTTTGTCCACCTAGTTCTCATCAGGTCTTGGGTCAATCCCCCACTCATGGAGCATTTTCAAGATATTTTCTTAAGCCACCAAATGCTGGCTCTAATAAGGAATTAGAGACATGAGAGAGACTCAATAAGCCTTATGCTTTGAATGCAATCATGCTGAAATAAATGTGTTTATACTAAAATCATGATTTCAATATGCAGCAAACTGTCATAAATTAATGCCAGGAAGTTAAGGAGATAATCATTTATTTGTAATTTTTTCTTTGTTAATTTTTTTGGGGGAGGTTGAGAATTATTACAGACCCTAGGTTTTTGGAGAGATATGGATGAGTTGTTGTTAGTGATTCAAAATCTTCAAATGTTGGAAAAGAAATTTAAGGTGTCTGAAAACAGAATAAATATGGTCACCTAAATGCTTAGGTTCTCTGAGTACAATTATTGTTAAGCACACATTTTGACTTTATCTTGATACAGGTGGAATCAAAGTACAATTGCCATTAGCTTTCTTATCTGTCAATATTTCAAGTCAGACTTAATTTAAACTTAAGAAGTTCCATAGTCTTGGTGTGAGATTTCAGTCATTAACCCCCACAGGGAGGGGGGTACATTGGTTTGTGTCACTCTTTTTGGCAAATTTATTCATTTGTTAGTCTCATTTTCTGCATAAAATGTACATGTTATTCGGAGCAAACTTCTTCCTTATTTCTTAACCGATCATATTGAAATTTTAAATCACTTTGACATGTAGATGTGCAAGACACATTTTCATCACCAGTGACCCACACATTGCTGACTTATTTAACATTACTAACAAACTGATGGGAGTATAAGAGATAGAGATGCAAGAGGTTACAAAAATCATAAACCGGTTAACCTTTTTCCGTAACCGGTTATTAACTGGTTAACGGAAACGCGTTAAGTAGTGAAAATGATTTAGAGTACGTAAAGAATGGCATACCGCTCGAACAGCTCTGTAGAAACAAAAGTAATTTCAAATTTGATATCGCTTGCGTTGATGACATGCGTTTCGTAATAAAATGTATTATACAATTTATTTTAATAATTTTGTAAATGTATGCTCTATATTTTATTTATTTTTCCTGCGTAAATTCACAGGAGTAAAAAATTAAAGAACTACACAATGTTCATTTTCACGTGTTATTAACTTATTTATGGTTGGGCCGCTTATATTACGTTCTCGTTGTATCGCTCACAAAAATGGTGTGTTTCTTTGTTCATTCTGTTTTAATTTTTGAAATTCAAATTGGCTTAATATGGAAATGTTTTTTCCTTTTCAATTCGACGTAAAGTGGGTCATATGTGTTCAAAGAATACGCATCTCTTTTTATTCGATAATTGAATATTTTGTTGTTTGCATTTTAGCGTTTGTAGCCAAAGTAGTATCGTTTGATTTTAATTATACAATTAAAAAATGCGTGTTAAATAAAGGACACAAATGCAAATTAAATCAATTTTGAACGTATGTAAGTTGAATATTGAATATAATCAGTACATGTATTTAATAGCGAAGTAACAAAGTATTATGATCTCAAATACTGATAGTTACGTATGTTTGTTAACATACCATAGTGCGCAAATTTTAAGCAATTACACAAATACTAAATTCAACGGTTTTATTTTATTTTAATATTTTTAATTGTTGTTTAATTATTTAATTATTTAATAATTTGCTTTCTTAAATAAAACTTGCATCGGAAGGTAATGGTGGAATCGTTGGACGTAAATTATCATAATGATATTTATTTTGATAAACAAAAACGACGTTAACTCGTTATGATTTTAACTACGAATGCATTTCTTGATAAAATTGTTACTCATGAACATGGCATTTTCGCGAGCAATCAGTGTTGAATATTGGAGCCATCCAATGTCTCTACTGTTTTTTATCGCGAGTTCAATAAACGTGTCAAATACGTGTAGTGTTTTTCCCAGGCCATTCTAGCGTGGCGAAAAGCCATGCCGCCCTCCCGGATCGCCACTCTGCCCTTTTCAAAGGCCAATTTCGCCACGCGCCCTTCTTTTCAAAGGCCAATTTCGCCACGCGCCCTTATCGATAACATCTTTATTGCCTTACGATCTAACTTGGTCCGCAAAATCAGCTTCCTTGATTGTCTGTGATGCTCCAACTGTGCTTGATTTACTCGAGAAACGTCAACGTCTAATCGACAACATTAATCGAGTAGATTTAATCTATTACAGTGCCCGATTTATAGGTAGTCAAACTGACTGCTCCAAAGCTGTGAATTAGTCATGCGTTAATAACCCCGTGTCAGTATCAATCGATAATGCCGGAGGCTATGTTATACCAAGCGCACTTTTCGGTCGGCAATGTGTACTCCTCCACGATAAAATCATTACTTCGGAGACTTTTGATGAAAACTCGATGTTATTCTCGTGGCAATTGTGCATTGCATGCATTATTCAGTTATATCAAAACATATAATTTTACGCATAATTACATTTAAAATCACAAAAAAATTTATTCTTTATCGTTTTTGTCTTTAAGAAAATTAGATCTAATTATTAAAATAATTACTGAGACGTATACTAATTTAACAAAATGTGAATCGCGTATACGATTTAACGTTGCTATGCGCACCTGTCGCTTACATCATTTGACATTTTATCAACATGGCGGACTATACAGAATTAAATTGTGACTCGGCAAAAATGGCAAATAACGTCGTAGACGATCGAATTAACGATGGAGATTATACATTAAGAAGGAATTGATGAAATGTCTGTGATAATCAACGAAGCATAAAAATGTTTTAGATAGCAACAACATTATTTATTTATTTGTAATCGACTCAGTGGATGTATGTCACGGAAACGAGTGTTTGCATATTGTTAGCGATCAATTTACTCGCAATGTTATTTTAAACAACTGTCAAGATTATTGTTAGAAAATGAGATAAGGCAAACATGGTTGTATTTATATGTTAGTGGATCTGTGTATAATCAGATTCATATGCATATATTGCTTTATTATGTTTGTCGTGCTGTACAGTTTATTGAAACAGCATGGAACTTAAATGTACATTGCAAGGTAAATATATTAATATAAATCATAGTAAGTTAAAAACATCTATAACCAAAAAATGTGCTTGTTTATGTTATTTTTTCCACAACTGCTTCTGATGCGATTACATGTTTCCCCGTAATTCAGGTATTTCGGGAACGTTTTTGCCCTTTTTTGCCTAAACTGCGCGTTAAAATGCCCTTTTTGAAAGTAATGCGCCATGCCCCTTTGCCCTCCTGGGAAAAACACTAACGTGTTCGCTAAAAGCTCCCACTCACCGCAGTTAGCTAGTTAAATTTTAGCGAGTCAAAAAAAAAACAATAGTGTCAGTTATCAAAATGTACCCCCTATTTGTTATCACAAAGGTATTGATTAATTGCTTTATTACATTGATTCTTGACATGTTATTTTTTACCGTCGATGGTGTGACATGTTGTTTTAACTAGTGGCCAGCGCAAGTTGGCAGTATGTCACGCGAAAAAAGTAACATCATGCGAAATATTCCATGAAAAAAAAAAATCAAATATTTTTTCCAGGTTAACCTTTTCCCGATTATGTAACCGGTTAACTGGTCGTTTTGGTAGGTTAACCGATTAACCTCTTGCATTCCTAATAAGCGATGTTAGTGACACATCTCTAGTTTTATTCCTTATCATCCCAGGCAAAGGTGAAGGCAGGTCGCCATGAGAAGGACCTGGAGACCAAGCGTGTCTCCAAGCACATGGAGGAGAAGCAGAACAAGGCCGCCAGCGAGGACAAACAACGCATCGCTCTCCTCGTAAAACGGGTCAAGGAGCTGGAGTCAGCTGCCGGGAAAGGAACGGTGAGTAGCAGTGGGCTCCCTTCACTAGCTTACAAAGGTTTTTTACTCATTATTAGAATAGTGTCACAGTTGCTAGGGCATAGCAAGCCCTCCAAGGAGGTGCAGGCATATTTTAGGAGGTCCGGGGTCATTCCCACCCCCAATTCATGAAAAAAGGCCGTATCGGACGCAGATGTATTTGTTCTCATTATAGTTTTTAAAATTAAACTAGTCGTTTTGTTTAAAACATTTTTAACATATATACAGTTTTGGCAACAGATAGCAATTCAATTGCATAGCTGAAGTTTGGTTAGAGGAACTGCATATTCTGACTCTCGGTAGAGGAAAAAGTGTTGGATTACTTTTTCAATGTCCACTACACTTGACCGGTGGATATAGAGCACTGCAAGCGCTGTAAGGCGATCCTCGCCCATGGTAGAGCGAATGTATTTCTTAATACGCTTCATGTTCATAGAGCTGAATGAAAGCTCCCAGGATGCCGATATTGCAGGCATGGTGAGCAATTCTGTGAAAATATTTGATGTTTGAATTCTCTAGGCGTAACCCCCATAGCCTTCTAATTTTGTTTTCATTTTCGGGCCTTTTATTTTTTCGATTGTTCATAATGGTGTGCAGGCACCTGCCTACTCTGCCTATGCATAGCTAAGGGCCTGAATTGTGTGATGTTGATGTAAATGTTTTGTGATTTGTGAAACACAGTTGTATGATTTGAGTGTCACAGTTGTGTGACTTTGGTGTTGCAGTTTTGAGACATGTATTTTGTTTTTCATATGTATAATTTGAATATATTTATTTTATTCAAGAAAAGGAAAAAGCCCTTTAAGTTGGTAAGATGTCAGACTTAAGTAAGAGTTAAGGATCAGCATTGTGGTATTACTGATTGTTTGTGGAATTGATACGAATTGTTTTTGTTTAATTGCATGGTGTGAACAGTATGATGTATGTCAGTCTCCAATCAAAATAATTAACAATGAGCAGGACTATTTTTATTTTATATTCATTACATACCAAAATGTTCTTGTTTTATTATGTTTAGTAATAGTACCACAAATTATGCCAGTTTTGTAAAAAAACACAGATATAAAATGACTGTCTTTAAAAAATCTGCTGATAATTTAAGCAATGTTCTTATGGCTTCTATGTTTCTTGTTTTCAGGGTAAGAAAAAAACACTAATGTTTTATATCCAAACACTTAATGTGACCAACATTTTATTAATTGCAATGTTCAAGAAAATGAAGAGTATTTTTGGCTCCTTAAGTTGTATGTGAAGTTTAAATCGATATTTTTTGTTATGCATGTATGCTTTTATTTTGCTGAGTGCTGAATTATATGCAATGTGACATTTGCCAAATTACATTTGAACATTTTCTGATTGGTTTTATTTTGGTGTGTAACATTTTATAGGGTCCTCTACTCAATTTGTTCAAATCCTTCCCCTGGCTTTTAAACTGGACACACCCAAGGAACCACATGGTTAATAAAGACATAAATAATCTTCTCTGAAACAAAGTCTGAATGCTTTGATATCTGTAATTGCATCAGACAGAAGTCCTGTACAAAATTTGTTAAAATCATTCCCTTAAGGTCAAAACTGGGCTCCCCATGGGTCACATGGTTTATACTTATAAAGTATTTTTTTAAATAAATATTTGTTTAAACTGTTAGCGTAAAGACGTTTATATTATGTGTGTATTTTGTACAGTGGTCCTTTACTTTATTTGTTCAAATTATGCCCCTGTAGTAAAATCTGGCCATTAATCATTACTAAGAAGAGTGATCTTGGCCTTTTTGTTTTAAATTGTGATAAAATAACTCACAAACAACTATTTTTGAATTTATAAAATGCAAAAATAACAATACTGAATTTGAGTCTTTTAAATACAGTTTTGTGTAATTGTGAAAAATTTTTTGATTGAAATGTATGAATTCATTCAATAAAAGCAGAAATATGTTAAGCAGAATTTGCATGTCAAATGAAAAAACTGGTTGTAAATAATATATATGACGTAAATGTATTTTTCAAGATTTGAAGACAAAAGCATTGATGTTGTCATGTCTTGTTTGCAAGTACCACCATATGCAATATATTCTTTTATAATTTTATATGTTTACTAAGTTTATTTTACCTTTTCAGCCAGTGGTTGCTGCAGTAAGTACAATTTCTTCACAGCCTAATTTTCCTCAAATTTATTAATGCTTTTATTTATTGGATCCATATGGAAAATATTGCATTCTTACATTACCTGTCAGTTTATAACATTGTTTTTGTGAAGGTACATTCAAATGATTTTGTTTTAATGTTTACAGTAGTCTTGCTACTATCATGATACAGCAAGAGAATTTAAGTAGCAAATACATTCTTGTTGAATAAAAATGTATATTGGTGCTAGATAATCTATGAGTACAGTGAACCCGCATTTATCCGGAATTTGATAGTCCGGAAATCTCGTGATCCGGACGAAAGTGAAGGGGAACGGATTTATTATGCAGTATTTTATCCCGTAAAGTCCGGAATCTCGCGTTCTGGATCCGGACTTAGTTTTCGGGACACCGATCTGTGTATTTAGCTGTAATTATGTCTCGTTAATCCGGATGCTTCCCAACATGGGGGCTTAATCGCCCATCCTGCCGTATAAACAAAAGTGCAATCACTGAGACGTGAAGTATTGTTGTTTTAGGCTTAATGGCCAACCCGTCGTTTAAACAAAAGCGCGATCACCAAGGCTTGAAATATTATTGTTTTTAGGCGTGATAGCTAATAGGCGTGACTAAACATGATTCGACTCGGACTTTAACCTTTAATTGATGACGGCATTATACAATGCATCTTAAATGACACACTTGGTTACATGTTTGATTTTCTTTGATGTCTTTAATGAGCTGAACACGCGACAAATTAAGACGCTGTTTACAATCTGACTGTCATCACAAAAAACCACTGTAAATGACACGTTAATTCAGAAAATTTAACATTTTGCTTTATTCACAGTTTTGTATTTTACCAAAATAAAAAGATGATGTTCTGCGTTGAAAAGTAAATCCCACTTATACTGTTATAGTACGCACCCCATTCGATATTTCGCTGAAGCTATGAATCAAGAAACGTCATGTCAACGCCTGCATGCAAGCTTCGTCGGGTAGAAGTCTGTGCCAGCGTGAAGAAACAGATCTGCCAGTACAAGGCTGACCAGCCTAAGGCCACAATATGACATTAAGTTGTATGTTATGAGAAAGAAACGTCCCTTGAGTTGGGTAAGTTTACTATTGGAGACATCCTAAAAATGAAAGATAAGTGGATTTCCGAGAGCATCGAAAACAGCAGACATTGCACTCCTAAACACAAGCACGTCCCTTAAAACAGCCAGCGTTCACTGGACCAGCTTTGGAGAATGATGACTGCTCTTCAAGACTGAACCATCAATGAGTGCCGCCAAACAAAAGTCACGGATTGTTTTACGAAAAGAACTTGTTATGCGTGAAAAGTTTTGCTAAGATTATTTAAACAATCCATTTAAAACGCATCGAACGTTACATGTCGTTATTTTATTCATTTCAACAGTCTGTTCTATGAGAAGGGTTATAAATAAAGATATTAAGACAGTATCATAGTTTTATGTTTTATTTTCATTTTGCCTTCAACACCCTGGATTTGTAACTCTGTGATGTCACCAGCTTACAGCTCGCGTTCAACCCATCGAAACGTCTTTTCACCGCGGCAGTATCACACGAGATACAGGCAGTCCTCATGGAAAGTGTATACAGCAACGAAATATCAATTCAATACTAAGCTATCAACGCTTACTAGGGCTGTAATGATACATTCGAATATTCGAATTACTCGAATATGGCTGTGGACGAATCGTATTCGTTATTCGCCACCTCCCGAACCGAAAATTTGACGAATACAAACAACGTGGTTTCGAGTTTGAAAGTTTAGTCATCTAATCTTACCTTACAAATGAAGGTTCATACAATAAACCCCTATAATATTTAAAGTTTCTTCTTACTATTCCGGCATTTTTCATCATGTTTACCCCACCCACTATGTTACACAGTCAGTGAGATTATCAACAAAAATTGCGGGCAAAGGTTGAATATTAACGACATTGAATTGAAAAATCTTAATATTAATGTTTACAATGTATTTAGGTAAATACGAGAAATTTGCTGCTCAAACATACACACAAAGGATTAGCAGATGGAATTTCTTTTTCTTGTTCAATACTTTTTCTATTGTCACACTGTTTTTATTCAATATATTCAATATATCAAATGAGCATATGTCAGATAGGTGACATTGAAATATCATCTACATCACCTATCTGGCATATGCTCATTAAAAAAAATGTGAATGGGTACTGTCACTAATGTGTCAACTGTTGACTCTTAATTGTTCTACTCAAGGATTTTATTGGTACTAGTCATGTTTTCTCAAAAGTTTCAAAACTGTGTTCAAAGTTTAAGCAGTTCTATTCAGTGTTTTGTTATTTCAAAGTGTTATATTTCATATTTTCAGTATGCAATGATACTCAATTAATCAAATTGACAAATACTCATAGTTTCATACTATATAATGTCATGTCAAGTTGTCAGTATTACTTTTGTTCATTGAAATTCATTTTCGCAAATAAATATTCGTATTCGCCAGCTTGTATTCGTGATACGTATCGTATTCGTCACCTAGTGTATTCCTTATAGCCCTAAAGCTTACTGTGTGATGTATACGTAATGTGTGTACATGTACTAAAATTCGATACGCTTTTTTGTATTTAGATTGTTTCACAACGTTTGATTTTTAAAAACTATATACAGTAGAATTGCAATAACTGGAGCTGGCGATTTCTCGAAAACTGGCGATTATACGAGTTTTAAAGAAAGTCCCTAACACTTTTCTTTAATTTCTTTATAAAAATACCCGCAATAATTCAAACGTGCGATTTTCGATAACTCGAGGATGTGTGCTGGTCCCCGAAAGGCATTTCACACCTAATGAAATGGCAATTATTCGAAGAAACTTTCTCGTCTGGTCAGAGCTAACAATATTTGAGTTGTGAAAACAGCGCAATCAAGCAGACAAAATACGGTTGATTAGATGTGAAGTTAGTCGCAGTTTGAGAAACACTGCAAATTGTCATCCTTTGAAATGCAGATAAAAGCTACACAGTTATAATGATAATTTAATAAATACCAGCAATTGATAATGATGATAAAAAGTATGGAATAAAAGAGCGCGTAGCAGATAATACATCGGAATCTCTTAATTAACTGAATGCCTTCTTGTCATTTGCGCTGCATCATGGCAACACAGAAAGAAAATAGTCTTACAAATTGTCAAACTCCTGAGCAACCTAATGAAGGACTTACTTGTGGGGGGATAGCTAGATCAGGAAATATTTTTGATTATATATGTGTTATTTGTGTATGCTGATTAAATTAAATGAATAAATGATCATTCGTATAGTTTAGTTTAGTACTGTAACCTTAAGCGATTTTTACAAAACCCTTTCTTTATCTAGCACCGTTTTGCATGTAAATAAGAAGTTTGCGGTCAGAAATTAAGCATCACCAACCGAAACAGTGAAAACAAATAACACCATGGATTACTCGAAACCTGCGATTACTCGAGCATCGAGGTCAGTCCCGTGTTACCTAGAGTTATCGCAGTTTTACTGTTAATGTCTGCGTAACAAGAAAATATCATTCTTGATGCGAAATAAGTATGTAAATGTACATAAACATAAGGATTATGTCTTAAGATAAATATTTAAGTCTCGAAACGGCACTGGTTCGATAATACAGAAGATACGTTTATACGGAAATTTCTGCCGGAACGGACATGTCCGGATAAACGCGGTGTCACTGTATATATTGAACAAACCCAAAACACAACATCTTATATAATAAAGCAAACAATGAAACATCAGAACCTCTGAGCAGGAGGGAAATTTGTGTGATAACCGTCTCAGAATGGTCATTTAATAGCCTTTGGTATAAAACCTGTTTGAGGACAAGCTGAGACTCATGTAAAGCAATGTGGCTCTGCACAGGGGGCTGCAGCAGCAGGTGGGGCTGATAAGGGCGAGGTGTTGAAGCTGCGTCGTGAGATCAAGGACCAGGCAGCGGAGATCAAACGTCTTGAGAAGGAGCTCAAGCTGGCCGGCCCAGGGGGCGCTGCTGTCTCTGCCAAGGACGCTGTGGCCGAGGTGGGTTGGTGGTAGCCTAACATGTAGGCTGGTGCCTCTTATTTTGTATGGTGGTGTAATAAGAAGGTATTGGTGAACTAATGAAGAAACCAACATAATCCATGTCTAAAATATCGTTCGAGTTTTTGGGAAAAACATAATAAATATAACAATCCATACATAACATTTAATATTGTTTGTTTTTAAACATAATTTAATATTTTGACTTTTGTTTCAATTGGCTTTACTTTAATTAATATGTTTTAAGGTGACTATATCTTAAGTTGACTTAAAGTTGAGTTCTGTAGACTTTAAATTGTTAAATTGTTAATGAAATTTTACAATTATTAACTAAGGGAAATGTAAAATCAGGGAACTTGCTTCATTTAGAACTCAACTTAAGTTCACATACTAATGTGTTCCACCTTGTCTAATTAATGTAAGCTTTCGCTTCACCTACAGCTGTACATTGGAGCCATGCTGTAAGAAAACTGGGCTCAATCAAAAACAACACTTTCCACTTTTTATGGATTTTTTTGTTTAAAGGAACTCTTCTAAACAATAATCCAGTCTAGGCGGAAAGTGTTGTTCCTGATTAGCCTGTGCAGACTGTACAGGCTTATCTGGGACCACACTTTATTCACATGCATTAAGCCCAGTCTTACCAGAACACGGCTCATTTGAAAACAATTACAGCATTGTGTATATTTATTCTACAGAAAAACAAGCAGGCCAAGCAAGAGAAAGTTCTCAAAGAGATGGAAAAGAGGCTGGAAATGGAGAAGGAAAAGTCTGATAAAATCATGGAAGGCCTCAAGGCTGCTGATGATGAAAACAAAGAACTCAAAAAGGTTGGCATTGGGTGCACTACTTTTTTATTGGGACATATGCTTCATTTTGTCATTTTATTTCTTAATCTAAGACTGCAGTTGTAGTGTGTACTAGTCGTGTGGCTGTGATATTTATTATTATATTATTAGATTAGATTTGTATGAAGGTATTTTATTGACAAAACTGTAATATGCCTTGGTGAAATTAAGGGCTCCCAATATACATGCCTGTATTTTCTGTGACCTTGGGCGTCAACCTACAGAGTGTCAAATCAAAGGTTTGAGTCTAGCACAAGGCCTGGTGTGATAAAGCAAGTTGACCACACAACAGCTTTTTAATGTAAATTTTTCATATTGAAATCATGACTAGCACCTTGCATTTACAACACTTATTGGAAGTAATGGCGTGAAGGTGTCTGGTAAGCTAAACTGACTGGCACATATTTCAACCAGGAGAAACTTTAAACGATTGAGTTTCATTAAAGTCCCAAATTGAATGCTCTGAGCTCCATATAAAATAAACAATTATTCCCATGTAGAACACTCTCAGCTTCATTGATAACGTAATTGTCCCCTACCAGTGAAACGGGAGGGGACTTATGGTTTGCGGTCGGTGCGTCAGTCAGTTAGTCTGTCTGTCCGTCACACTTTTCTAGATCCTGCGATAACTTTAAAAGTTCTTCATATTTTTTTATGAAACATGAAACATGGATAGATGGCAATATGGAGATTATGCACGTCATTTCATTTTGTTGCTACGTCAAGAATTCTGGTTGCTATGGAAACAAACAAATTTAAAAAAAAAAGAGTCTGCCAATGGTGGAGTTTCACCGGTAGGGGACCATATTGCTTGGCAATCTCTTGTTAAATATATATTTACCTGGTCAAGTAGTTAGGTCTATGGCATACAGAGTGGAGGTCAGAGGTTAAAGCCTCACATGGGCCATGTTCTGATATGACCAGTTACCTACCATCAGGTAATTAAAGTGAGGTGAACAAATTTTCTTTCTGCCAAGCGCCTAGCATAGGGGACAGAAATTGGGAGGAGGATGTTCATAAAATACTGTGTCTCATAAGTTACAACTCAGTGGACCTTAATCAAGAAGAGAGACACTATAATAAACACTCACTTTAACTTTTACACCAAAAAAACAAAGGTTGCTTTTAATTGAGCAATTTTACATGTTTATTAGGAGCTGGAGAGCCGTGAGAGGAAAGTGGAGAAGCTGACAGGGGAGTTGAAGACCATTGGTCTGGCTGCTCGGGAGGGCATAGAAGCTGCAGCCAAGGTGAAGGAGCTCACAGCAGAGCTGGAGAAACTGGGCGAGGAAAATGTGGTCCTCACCAAGAACTTTGAGAGTGAACGGGTAGGGGACTTTTATTATGTTGTGATGATTTAATTTCTTAAGTAACTGTTTCTTGTCTTTGTTTGATTTATAATGACATCTTATAATTATGATATTTATGTTGTTCTTGTCAAACTTATTGTGCTTTATTTTCAGTTTAAGATATATTTGCTTTTATTTTACATATATACTATGTCTGATATTTGCAGTTTCAGATATATTTGCTTTTATTTTACATATATAATTTGTCTGAATGAAAAGCATATACTCAGCCTGGTTGCAGAACACAGGATTACTTTAGAGAATCATGTAAACATAGCATTAAAGAAAGGACAATAGTTGGAAATTATGAGAAAATACACTGAAACCAATACATGTTTACACCCTTATAAAACAATCACATTGTTCCCCTATTATTGCAGGTGCTGCGGAAGAAGTACTACAACATGGTGGAGGACCTGAAGGGGAAGATTCGAGTCTACTGCAGGGCTCGACCTATGAGCAAGTCCGAACTCGACAGGGTATGTATACTGGTCTGTTCTCTTTGTGTTGTGTCTCAGCAACAGGGAATGTATGTTGGTCTTTTCTTTCTCTATATGTCCCAGCCTATATAAGAATGGTGCAGAGGCAGTAACATTACTTGAACATCTGTCTATGGGTCGTTATGTGTAGTAATCCATCCAAAAATGTGTGTGAGCATATGTTTCTTATGCCCCCTTCCCCCTTCAAAAAGTATTGCTATTCATCCACTGGACTTATATATAGCTTAAGCTGTTAGCCCATATGACACATATTATCAGTTTTTGTGTTTGATTTAAATAAAGGATTTGTACATTGTTAAATGGTTAGCTTTATTAGTTTAGATTAAAAAAAAACTCACCTATGAAGACTGGGCTAGTGTCAAATTATATGCTCATATACATCTACCTTATACTACAGGGTAACAAGAGCGTGCTCATATATATCTACTGTATACTACAGGGTAACAAGAGCGTGCTCATATACATCTAATGTATACTGCAGGGTAACAAGAGCGTGCTCATATACATCTACTGTATACTGCAGGGTAACAAGAGCGTGCTCATATATATCTACTGTATACTACAGGGTAACAAGAGCGTGCTCATATACATCTACTGTATACTGCAGGGTAACAAGAGCGTGCTCATATACATCTAATGTATACTGCATGGTAACAAGAGCGTGCTCATATACATCTACTGTATACTGCAGGGTAACAAGAGCGTGCTCATATACATCTAATGTATACTGCAGGGTAACAAGAGCGTGCTCATATACATCTACTGTATACTACAGGGTAACAAGAGCGTGCTCATATACATCTACTGTATACTGCAGGGTAACAAGAGCGTGCTCATATACATCTAATGTATACTGCAGGGTAACAAGAGCGTGCTCATATACATTTACTGTATACTGCAGGGTAACAAGAGCCTGCTCATATACATCTAATGTATACTACAGGGTAACAAGAGCCTGCTCATATACATCTACTGTATACTGCAGGGTAACAAGAGCGTGCTCATATACATCTAATGTATACTACAGGGTAAGAAGAGCGTGCTCATATACATCTAATGTATACTACAGGGTAACAAGAGCGTGCTCATATACATCTAATGTATACTACAGGGTAAGGGTAACAAGAGCGTGCTCATATATATCTACTGTATACTGCAGGGTAACAAGAGCGTGCTCATAAACATCTACTGTATACTACAGGGTAACAAGAGCGTGCTCATATACATCTACTGTATACTACAGGGTAACAAGAGCGTGCTCATATACATCTAGTGTATACTACAGGGTAACAAGAGCGTGCTCATATATATCTAATGTATACTACAGGGTAACAAGAGCGTGCTCTTATACATCTAATGTATTCTGCAGGGTAACAATAGCGTGCTCATATACATCTACTGTATACTGCAGGGTAACAAGAGCGTGCTCATGTACATCTAATGTATACTGCAGGGTAACAAGAGCGCAGTCTAATGTATACTGTGAAACCATTATTATTTGTCAGACATTAATTTTCGTCTTTTTCGTCCTTATACCGATGGACCAATTCAAGATCCTAACGAACAATCATGTCCCATATTTGAAACAAATAAGACTGAATTACCGTAGGCATGAGGCATTTAAATCCAGCGTAATCCACGCATATACACAGGGCTCGAAATTAACACTCGCACACTCGCAAAATGCGAGTAAAAAAAGATTGCAAGGTAGTTATAAGCCACTAGTATTTTTTGCAAGTAAAGAAATAGTGAAAAAAAAACGAGTTATATTGCTAAATGTGTTCGACGGCATGAACGCTAAACAGTAGGTCAATTTTTTTAACGTCCGAATACCCATATGCGGAAGCGCGCACCTTGTTTGTAGACTGGTATACTTATAGTTCAGATACCCGGATGGTATTGATACAAAGAACACGAAACAGTCGACTATTCACACTCAAGTTAAATCCGGTTTGACACAAAGGGGTGTACATTATACAGTGTACTGACAACTGACATTTCCTGTAAAACGCGAATGCAATGAGGCTGTATCGAATGCATCGACTTCATTTAGGTAGAATAGTGTTGATTAGCGCTAATTGTTAACAACTTTATTACCCATTGTGTGTATTGTGTTTTTCAGGGATGTTGTAGATTATACAGCCAACACACGGCGAATCTGGATTAAAGACAATACTATTAAAAATATAAGAGACAGTTACTATCACCTGAAATAACAGACTTGTTAATTGGCATATGCCAAACAAGGCCCACCTCCTGCATGTGACTACGAAGTGTCACCCCTCTTTCCCCAGCATGAATTTTTTGCAACCGCATATTACATGTATTACAAACATTACAAACAAATCGGACGCTTTTTTTTTCAAAACCAGAAATGGACGAATTTAAGTGCTGACGAAATAGTCATTTTTTTAAAAAGGACGAAATTTCGTGCTGACGAAAATAAATGGTTTCACAGTACTACAGGGTAACAAGAGCGTGCTCATATACATCTAATGTATACTGCAGGGTAACAAGAGCGTGCTCATATATATCTAATGTATACTACAGGGTAACAAGAGCGTGCTCATATATATCTACTGTATACTGCAGGGTAACAAGAGCGTGCTCATATACATCTAATGTATACTACAGGGTAACAATAGCGTGCTCATATACATCTAATGTATACTACAGGGTAACAAGAGCGTGCTCATACACATCTAATGTATACTTCAGGGTAACAAGAGCGTGCTCATATACATCTAATGTATACTACAGGGTAACAAGAGCGTGCTCATATATCTACTGTATACTGCAGGGTAATAAGAGCGTGCTCATATACATCTAATGTATACTACAGGGTAACAAGAGCGTGCTCATATACATCTAATGTATACTGCAGGGTAACAAGAGCGTGCTCATATATATCTAATGTATACCACAGGGTAACAAGAGCGTGCTCATATACATCTAATGTATACTACAGGGTAACAAGAGTGTGCTCATATACAACTAATGTATACTACAGGGTAACAATAGCGTGCTCATATACATCTAATGTATACTACAGGGTAACAAGAGCGTGCTCATATACATCAAATGTATACTACAGGGTAACAAGATCGTGCTCATATACATCTAATGTATACTACAGGGTAACAAGAGCGTGCTCATATACATCTACTGTATACTGCAGGGTAACAAGAGCGTGCTCATATATATCTAATGTATACTACAGGGTAACAAGAGCGTGCTCATATACATCTAATGTATACTACAGGGTAACAAGAGCGTGCTCATATATATCTACTGTATACTGCAGGGAAACAAGAGCGTGCTCATATATATCTACTGTATACTGCGGGGTAACAAGAGCGTGCTCATATACATCTAATGTATACTACAGGGTAACAAGAGCGTGCTCATATATATCTAATGTATACTACAGGGTAACAAGAGCGTGCTCATATACATCTAATGTATACTGCAGGGTAACAAGAGCGTGCTCATATACATCTAATGTATACTACAGGGTAACAATAGCGTGCTCATATACATCTAATGTATACTACAGGGTAACAAGAGCGTGCTCATATATATCTACTGTATACTGCAGGGAAACAAGAGCGTGCTCATATATATCTACTGTATACTGCAGGGTAACAAGAGCGTGCTCATATACATCTACTGTATACTACAGGGTAACAAGAGCGTGCTCTTATACATCTAATGTATACTACAGGGTAACAAGAGCGTGCTCATATACATCTAATGTATACTACAGGGTAACAAGAGCGTGCTCTTATACATCTTATGTATATTGCAGGGTAACAAGAGCGTGCTCATATACATCTAATGTATACTACAGGGTAACAAGAGCGTGCTCTTATACATCTTATGTATATTGCAGGGTAACAAGAGCGTGCTCATATACATCTAATGTATACTACAGGGTAACAAGAGCGTGCTCATATACATCTACTGTATACTACAGGGTAACAAGAGCGTGCTCATATATATCTACTGTATACTGCAGGGTAATAAGAGCGTGCTCATATACATCTATTGTATACTACAGGGTAACAAGAGTGTGCTCATAAACATCTACTGTATACTACAGGGTAACAAGAGCGTGCTCATATACATCTAATGTATACTACAGGGTAACAATAGCGTGCTCATATACATCTAATGTATACTACAGGGTAACAAGAGCGTGCTCATATATATCTACTGTATACTGCAGGGTAATAAGAGCGTGCTTTTATACATCTAATGTATACTACAGGGTAACAAGAGCGTGCTCATATATATCTAATGTATACTACAGGGTAACAAGAGCGTGCTCTTATACATCTAATGTATACTACAGGGTAAGGGTAACAAGAGCGTGCTCATATATATCTTCTGTATACTACAGGGTTACAAGAGCGTGCTCATATACATCTAATGTATACTACAGGGTAACAAGAGAGTGCTCATATACATCTACTGTATTCTACAGGGTAACAAGAGCGTGCTCATATACATCTAATGTATACTGCAGGGTAACAAGAGCATGCTCATATACATCTAAGGTATACTGCAGGGTAACAAGAGCGTGCTCATATACATCTACTGTATACTACAGGGTAACAAGAGCGTGCTCATATACATCTAATGTATACTGCAGGGTAACAAGAGCGTGCTCATATACATCTACCTTATACTACAGGGTAACAAGAGCGTGCTCATATACATCTAATGTATACTGCAGGGTAACAAGAGCGTGCTCATATATATCTATTGTATACTACAGGGTAACAAGAGCATGCTCATATATATCTACTGTATACTACAGGGTAACAAGAGCGTGCTCATATACATCTTATGTATACTGCAGGGTAACAAGAGCGTGCTCATATATATCTAATGTATACTGCAGGGTAACAAGAGGGTGCTCATATACATCTTATGTATACTACAGGGTAACAAGAGCGTGCTCATATACATCTAATGTATACTACAGGGTAACAAGAGCGTGCTCATATATATCTACTGTTTACTACAGGGTAACAAGAGCGTGCTCATATACATCTTATGTATACTGCAGGGTAACAAGAGCGTGCTCATATATATCTAATGTATACTGCAGGGTAACAAGAGCGTGCTCATATACATCTAATGTATACTACAGGGTAACAAGAGCGTGCTCATATACATCTAATGTATACTACAGGGTAAATAGAGCATGCTCATATACATCTAATGTATACTACAGGGTAACAAGAGCGTGCTCATATACATCTAATGTATACTACAGGGTAACAAGAGTGTGCTCATATACATCTACTGTATACTACAGGGTAACAAGAGCATGCTCATATATATCTACTGTATACTCCAGGGTAACAAGAGCGTTCTCATATATATCTACTGTATACTGCAGGGTAACAAGAGCATGCTCATATACATCTAATGTATACTACAGGGTAACAAGAGCGTGCTCATATACATCTACTGTATACTGCAGGGTAACACGAGCGTGTTCATATATATCTAATGTATACTACAGGGTAACAAGAGCGTGCTCATATATATCTACTTTATACTACAGGGTAAGGGTAACAAGAGCGTGCTCATATATATCTACTGTATAATACAGGGTTACAAAAGCGTGCTCATATATATCTACTGTATACTACAGGGTAACAAGAGCGTGCTCATATATATCTAATGTATACTACAGGGTAACAAGAGCGTGCTCATATATATCTAATGTATACTACAGGGTAACAAGAGTGTGCTCATATTTATCTACTGTATACTGCAGGGTAACAAGAGCGTGCTCATATATATCTACTGTATACTACAGGGTAACAAGAGCGTGCTCATAAACATCTAATGTATACTACAGGGTAACAAGAGCGTGCTCTTATACATCTAATGTATACTACAGGGTAACAAGAGCGTGCTCATATACATCTAATGTATACTGCAGGGTAACAAGAGCGTGCTCATATATATCTACTGTATACTACAGGGTAACAAGAGCGTGCTCATATACATCTAATGTATACTACAGGGTAACAAGAGCGTGTTCATTTACATCTAATGTATACTGCAGGGTAACAAGAGCGTGCTCATATACATCTAATGTATACTACAGGGTAAAGGTAACAAGAGCATGCTCATATATATCTACTGTATACTACAGGGTTACAAGAGCGTGCTCATATATATCTACTGTATACTACAGGGTAACAAGAGTGTGCTCATATACATCTACTGTATACTACAGGGTAACAAGAGCGTGCTCATATACATCTAATGTATACTACTGGGTAACAAGAGCGTGCTCATATATATCTACTGTATACTACAGGGTAACAAGAGCGTGCTCATATACATCTAATGTATACTGCAGGGTAACAAGAGCGTGCTCATATACATCTAATGTATACTACAGGGTGAGAAGAGCGTGCTCATATACATCTAATGTATACTACAGGGTAACAAGAGCGTGCTCATATATATCTAATGTTTACTACAGGGTAACAAGAGCGTGCTTATATACATCTAATGTATACTACAGGGTAACAAGAGCGTGCTCATATACATCTAATGTATACTACAGGGTAACAAGAGCGTGCTCATATATATCTACTGTATACTGCAGGGTAATAAGAGCGTGCTCATATACATCTAATGTATACTACAGGGTAACAAGAGCATGCTCATATACATCTAATGGATACTACATGGTAACAAGAGCGTGCTCATATGCATCTAATGTATACTACAGGGTAAGGGTAACAAGAGCGTGCTCATATACATCTAATGTATACTGCAGGGTAACAAGAGCGTGTTCATATACATCTTATGTATGCTACAGGGTAACAAGAGCGTGCTCATATACATCTAATGTATACTACAGGGTAACAAGAGCGTGCTCATAAACATCTACTGTATACTACAGGGTAACAAGAGCGTGCTCATATTCATCTACTGTATACTACAGGGTAACAAGAGCGTGCTCATATACATCTAGTGTATACTACAGGGTAACAAGAGCGTGCTCATATATATCTAATGTATACTACAGGGTAACAAGAGCGTGCTCTTATACATCTAATGTATTCTGCAGGGTAACAATAGCGTGCTCATATACATCTACTGTATACTGCAGGGTAACAAGAGCGTGCTCATGTACATCTAATGTATACTGCAGGGTAACAAGAGCGCAGTCTAATGTATACTGTGAAACCATTATTATTTGTCAGACATTAATTTTCGTCTTTTTCGTCCTTATACCGATGGACCAATTCAAGATCCTAACGAACAATCATGTCCCATATTTGAAACAAATAAGACTGAATTACCGTAGGCATGAGGCATTTAAATCCAGCGTAATCCACGCATATACACAGGGCTCGAAATTAACACTCGCACACTCGCAAAATGCGAGTAAAAAAAGATTGCAAGGTAGTTATAAGCCACTAGTATTTTTTGCAAGTAAAGAAATAGTGAAAAAAAAACGAGTTATATTGCTAAATGTGTTCGACGGCATGAACGCTAAACAGTAGGTCAATTTTTTTAATGTCCGAATACCCATATGCGGAAGCGCGCACCTTGTTTGTAGACTGGTATACTTATAGTTCAGATACCCGGATGGTATTGATACAAAGAACACGAAACAGTCGACTATTCACACTCAAGTTAAATCCGGTTTGACACAAAGGGGTGTACATTATACAGTGTACTGACAACTGACATTTCCTGTAAAACGCGAATGCAATGAGGCTGTATCGAATGCATCGACTTCATTTAGGTAGAATAGTGTTGATTAGCGCTAATTGTTAACAACTTTATTACCCATTGTGTGTATTGTGTTTTTCAGGGATGTTGTAGATTATACAGCCAACACACGGCGAATCTGGATTAAAGACAATACTATTAAAAATATAAGAGACAGTTACTATCACCTGAAATAACAGACTTGTTAATTGGCATATGCCAAACAAGGCCCACCTCCTGCAAGTGACTACGAAGTGTCACCCCTCTTTCCCCAGCATGAATTTTTTGCAACCGCATATTACATGTATTACAAACATTACAAACAAATCGGACGCTTTTTTTTTCAAAACCAGAAATGGACGAATTTAAGTGCTGACGAAATAGTCATTTTTTTAAAAAGGACGAAATTTCGTGCTGACGAAAATAAATGGTTTCACAGTACTACAGGGTAACAAGAGCGTGCTCATATACATCTAATGTATACTGCAGGGTAACAAGAGCGTGCTCATATATATCTAATGTATACTACAGGGTAACAAGAGCGTGCTCATATATATCTACTGTATACTGCAGGGTAACAAGAGCGTGCTCATATACATCTAATGTATACTACAGGGTAACAATAGCGTGCTCATATACATCTAATGTATACTACAGGGTAACAAGAGCGTGCTCATACTCATCTAATGTATACTTCAGGGTAACAAGAGCGTGCTCATATACATCTAATGTATACTACAGGGTAACAAGAGCGTGCTCATATATATCTACTGTATACTGCAGGGTAATAAGAGCGTGCTCATATACATCTAATGTATACTACAGGGTAACAAGACCGTGCTCATATACATCTAATGTATACTGCAGGGTAACAAGAGCGTGCTCATATATATCTAATGTATACCACAGGGTAACAAGAGCGTGCTCATATACATCTAATGTATACTACAGGGTAACAAGAGTGTGCTCATATACAACTAATGTATACTACAGGGTAACAATAGCGTGCTCATATACATCTAATGTATACTACAGGGTAACAAGAGCGTGCTCATATACATCAAATGTATACTACAGGGTAACAAGATCGTGCTCATATACATCTAATGTATACTACAGGGTAACAAGAGCGTGCTCATATACATCTACTGTATACTGCAGGGTAACAAGAGCGTGCTCATATATATCTAATGTATACTACAGGGTAACAAGAGCGTGCTCATATATATCTAATGTATACTACAGGGTAACAAGAGCGTGCTCATATATATCTACTGTATACTGCAGGGAAACAAGAGCGTGCTCATATATATCTACTGTATACTGCGGGGTAACAAGAGCGTGCTCGTATACATCTAATGTATACTACAGGGTAACAAGAGCGTGCTCATATATATCTACTGTATACTACAGGGTAACAAGAGCGTGCTCATATACATCTAATGTATACTGCAGGGTAACAAGAGCGTGCTCATATACATCTAATGTATACTACAGGGTAACAATAGCGTGCTCATATACATCTAATGTATACTACAGGGTAACAAGAGCGTGCTCATATATATCTACTGTATACTGCAGGGAAACAAGAGCGTGCTCATATATATCTACTGTATACTGCAGGGTAACAAGAGCGTGCTCATATACATCTACTGTATACTACAGGGTAACAAGAGCGTGCTCTTATACATCTAATGTATACTACAGGGTAACAAGAGCGTGCTCATATACATCTAATGTATACTACAGGGTAACAAGAGCGTGCTCTTATACATCTTATGTATATTGCAGGGTAACAAGAGCGTGCTCATATACATCTAATGTATACTACAGGGTAACAAGAGCGTGCTTTTATACATCTAATGTATATTGCAGGGTAACAAGAGCGTGCTCATATACATCTAATGTATACTACAGGGTAACAAGAGCGTGCTCATATACATCTACTGTATACTACAGGGTAACAAGAGCGTGCTCATATATATCTACTGTATACTGCAGGGTAATAAGAGCGTGCTCATATACATCTATTGTATACTACAGGGTAACAAGAGCGTGCTCATATACATCTAATGTATACTACAGGGTAACAAGAGCGTGCTCTTATACATCTAATGTATACTGCAGGGTAACAAGAGCGTGCTCATATATATCTACTGTATACTGCTGGGTAATAAGAGCATGCTCATATACATCTAATGTATACTACAGGGTAACAAGAGCGTGCTCATATACATCTACTGTATACTACAGGGTAACAAGAGCGTGCTCATATACATCTAATGTATACTACAGGGTAACAATAGCGTGCTCATATACATCTAATGTATACTACAGGGTAACAAGAGCGTGCTCATATATATCTACTGTATACTGCTGGGTAATAAGAGCATGCTCATATACATCTAATGTATACTACAGGGTAACAAGAGCGTGCTCATATACATCTACTGTATACTACAGGGTAACAAGAGCGTGCTCATATACATCTAATGTATACTACAGGGTAACAATAGCGTGCTCATATACATCTAATGTATACTACAGGGTAACAAGAGCGTGCTCATATATATCTACTGTATACTGCAGGGTAATAAGAGCGTGCTTTTATACATCTAATGTATACTACAGGGTAACAAGAGCGTGCTCATATATATCTAATGTATACTACAGGGTAACAAGAGCGTGCTCTTATACATCTAATGTATACTACAGGGTAAGGGTAACAAGAGCGTGCTCATATATATCTTCTGTATACTACAGGGTTACAAGAGCGTGCTCATATATATCTAATGTATACTACAGGGTAACAAGAGAGTGCTCATATACATCTACTGTATTCTACAGGGTAACATGAGCGTGCTCATATACATCTAATGTATACTGCAGGGTAACAAGAGCATGCTCATATACATCTAAGGTATACTGCAGGGTAACAAGAGCGTGCTCATATACATCTACTGTATACTACAGGGTAACAAGAGCGTGCTCATATACATCTAATGTATACTACAGGGTAACAAGAGCGTGCTCATAAACATCTACTGTATACTACAGGGTAACAAGAGCGTGCTCATATACATCTACTGTATACTACAGGGTAACAAGAGCGTGCTCATATATATCTATTGTATACTACAGGGTAACAAGAGCATGCTCATATATATCTACTGTATACTACAGGGTAACAAGAGCGTGCTCATATACATCTTATGTATACTGCAGGGTAACAAGAGCGTTCTCATATATATCTAATGTATACTGCTGGGTAACAAGAGGGTGCTCATATACATCTTATGTATACTACAGGGTAACAAGAGCGTGCTAATATACATCTAATGTATACTACAGGGTAACAAGAGCGTGCTCATATATATCTACTGTTTACTACAGGGTAACAAAAGCGTGCTCATATACATCTTATGTATACTGCAGGGTAACAAGAGCGTGCTCATATATATCTAATGTATACTGCAGGGTAACAAGAGCGTGCTCATATACATCTAATGTATACTACAGGGTAACAAGAGCGTGCTCATATACATCTAATGTATACTACAGGGTAAATAGAGCATGCTCATATACATCTAATGTATACTACAGGGTAACAAGAGCGTGCTCATATACATCTAATGTATACTACAGGGTAACAAGAGTGTGCTCATATACATCTACTGTATACTACAGGGTAACAAGAGCATGCTCATATATATCTACTGTATACTCCAGGGTAACAAGAGCGTTCTCATATATATCTACTGTATACTGCAGGGTAACAAGAGCATGCTCATATGCATCTAATGTATACTACAGGGTAACAAGAGCGTGCTCATATACATCTACTGTATACTGCAGGGTAACACGAGCGTGTTCATATATATCTAATGTATACTACAGGGTAACAAGAGTGTGCTCATATATATCTACTTTATACTACAGGGTAAGGGTAACAAGAGCGTGCTCATATATATCTACTGTATAATACAGGGTTACAAAAGCGTGCTCATATATATCTACTGTATACTACAGGGTAACAAGAGCATGCTCATATATATCTAATGTATACTACAGGGTAACAAGAGCGTGCTCATATATATCTAATGTATACTACAGGGTAACAAGAGTGTGCTCATATTTATCTACTGTATACTGCAGGGTAACAAGAGCGTGCTCATATATATCTACTGTATACTACAGGGTAACAAGAGCGTGCTCATAAACATCTAATGTATACTACAGGGTAACAAGAGCGTGCTCTTATACATCTAATGTATACTACAGGGTAACAAGAGCGTGCTCATATACATCTAATGTATACTGCAGGGTAACAAGAGCGTGCTCATATATATCTACTGTATACTACAGGGTAACAAGAGCGTGCTCATATACATCTAATGTATACTACAGGGTAACAAGAGTGTGTTCATATACATCTAATGTATACTGCAGGGTAACAAGAGCGTGCTCATATACATCTAATGTATACTACAGGGTAAAGGTAACAAGAGCATGCTCATATATATCTACTGTATACTACAGGGTTACAAGAGCGTGCTCATATATATCTACTGTATACTACAGGGTAACAAGAGCGTGCTCATATACATCTACTGTATACTACAGGGTAACAAGAGCGTGCTCATATACATCTAATGTATACTACTGGGTAACAAGAGCATGCTCATATATATCTACTGTATACTACAGGGTAACAAGAGCGTGCTCATATACATCTAATGTATACTGCAGGGTAACAAGAGCGTGCTCATATACATCTAATGTATACTACAGGGTGAGAAGAGCGTGCTCATATACATCTAATGTATACTACAGGGTAACAAGAGCGTGCTCATATATATCTAATGTATACTACAGGGTAACAAGAGCGTGCTTATATACATCTAATGTATACTACAGGGTAACAAGAGCGTGCTCATATACATCTAATGTATACTACAGGGTAACAAGAGCGTGCTCATATATATCTACTGTATACTGCAGGGTAATAAGAGCGTGCTCATATACATCTAATGTATACTACAGGCGAACAAGAGCATGCTCATATACATCTAATGTATACTACATGGTAACAAGAGCGTGCTCATATACATCTAATGTATACTACAGGGTAAGGGTAACAAGAGCGTGCTCATATACATCTAATGTATACTGCAGGGTAACAAGAGCGTGTTCATATACATCTAATGTATGCTACAGGGTAACAAGAGCGTGCTCATATACATCTAATGTATACTACAGGGTAACAAGAGCGTGCTCATATACATCTAATGTATACTACAGGGTAACAAGAGCGTGCTCATATATATCTACTGTATACTACAGGGTAAGGATAACAAGAGCGTGCTCATATATATCTAATGTATACTACAGGGTAACAAGAGTGTGCTCATATATATCTAATGTATACTGCAGGGTAACAAGAGCATGCTCATATACATCTTATGTATACTGCAGGGTAACAAGAGCGTGCTCATATATATCTATTGTATACTACAGGGTAACAAGAGTGTGCTCATATACATCTAATGTATACTACAGGGTAACAAGAGCGTGCTCATATACATCTAATGTATACTACAGGGTAAGGGTAACAAGAGCGTGCTCATATACATCTAATGTATACTGCAGGGTAACAAGAGCGTGCTCATATATATCTACTGTATACTACAGGGTAAGGATAACAAGAGCGTGCTCATATATATCTAATGTATACTACAGGGTAACAAGAGCATGCTCATATACATCTAATGTATACTACAGGGTAACAAGAGCGTGCTCATATATATCTAATGTATACTACAGGGTAACAAGAGCGTGCTCATATATATCTACTGTATACTACAGGGTAAGGATAACAAGAGCGTGCTCATTTATATCTAATGTATACTACAGGGTAACAAGAGTGTGCTCATATATATCTAATGTATACTGCAGGGTAACAAGAGCATGCTCATATACATCTAATGTATACTGCAGGGTAACAAGAGCGTGCTCATATATATCTACTGTATACTGCAGGGTAACAAGAGCGTGCTCATATACATCTAATGTATACTGCAGGGTAACAAGAGCGTGCTCATATATATCTAATGTATACTACAGGGTAACAAGAGCGTGCTCATATACATCTAATGTATACTACAGGGTAACAAGAGCGTGCTCATATATATCTACTGTATACTACAGGGTAACAATAGCGTGCTCATATATATCTATTGTATACTACAGGGTAACAAGAGTGTGCTCATATACATCTAATGTATACTACAGGGTAACAAGAGCGTGCTCATATACATCTAATGTATACTACAGGGTAAGGGTTACAAGAGCGTGCTCATATACATCTAATGTATACTGCAGGGTAACAAGAGCGTGCTCATATATATCTACTGTATACTACAGGGTAAGGATAACAAGAGCGTGCTCATATATATCTAATGTATACTACAGGGTAACAAGAGCATGCTCATATACATCTCATGTATACTACAGGGTAACAAGAGCGTGCTCATATATATCTAATGTATACTACAGGGTAACAAGAGCGTGCTCATATATATCTACTGTATACTACAGGGTAAGGATAACAAGAGCGTGCTCATATATATCTAATGTATACTACAGGGTAACAAGAGTGTGCTCATATATATCAAATGGATACTGCAGGGTAACAAGAGCATGCTCATATACATCTAATGTATACTGCAGGGTAACAAGAGCGTGCTCATATATATCTACTGTATACTGCAGGGTAACAAGAGCGTGCTCATATACATCTAATGTATACTGCAGGGTAACAAGAGCGTGCTTATATATATCTAATGTATACTACAGGGTAACAAGAGCATGCTCATAAACATCTAATGTATACTACAGGGTAACAAGAGCGTGCTCATATATATCTAATGTATACTGCAGGGTAACAAGAGCGTGCTCATATACATCTAATGTATACTGAAGGGTAACAAGAGCGTGCTCATATACATCTAATGTTTACTGCAGGGTAACAAGAGCGTGCTCATATATATCTACTGTATACTGCATGGTAACAAGAGCGTGCTCATATACATCTAATGTATACTGCAGGGTAACAAGAGCGTGCTCATATACATCTAATGTATACTGCAGGGTAACAAGAGGGTGCTCATATATATCTACTGTATACTGCATGGTAACAAGAGCGTGCTCATATACATCTAATGTATACTGCAGGGTAACAAGAGCGTGCTCATATATATCTACTGTATACTGCAGGGTAACAAGAGCGTGCACATATATATCTAATGTATACTACAGGGTAACAAGAGCGTGCTCATATACATCTAATGTATACTACAGGGTAACAAGAGCGTGCTCATATATATCTACTGTATACTACAGGATAACAAGAGCGTGCACATATATATCTAATGTATACTACAGGGTAACAAGAGCGTGCTCATATACATCTAATGTATACTACAGGGTAACAAGAGCGTGCTCATATATATCTACTGTATACTACAGGATAACAAGAGCGTGCTCATATATATCTATTGTATACTACAGGGTAACAAGAGCGTGCTCATATATATCTACTGTATACTACAGGGTAAGGATAACAAGAGCGTGCTCATATATATCTAATGTATACTACAGGGTAACAAGAGTGTGCTCATATATATCTAATGTATACTGCAGGGTAACAAGAGCATGCTCATATATATCTACTGTATACTGCAGGGTAACAAGAGCGTGCTCATATATATCTACTGTATACTGCAGGGTAACAAGAGCATGCTCATATACATCTTATGTATACTGCAGGGTAACAAGAGCGTGCTCATATATATCTACTGTATACTGCAGGGTAACAAGAGCGTGCTCATATACATCTAATGTATACTGCAGGGTAACAAGAGCGTGCTCATATATATCTAATGTATACTACAGGGTAACAAGAGCGTGCTCATATACATCTAATGTTTACTACAGGGTAACAAGAGCGTGCTCATATATATCTACTGTATACTACAGGGTAACAAGAGCGTGCTCATATATATCTATTGTATACTACAGGGTAACAAGAGTGTGCTCATATACATCTAATGTATACTACAGGGTAACAAGAGCGTGCTCATATACATCTAATGTATACTACAGGGTAAGGGTAACAAGAGCGTGCTCATATACATCTAATGTATACTGCAGGGTAACAAGAGCGTGCTCATATATATCTACTGTATACTACAGGGTAAGGATAACAAGAGCGTGCTCATATATATCTAATGTATACTACAGGGTAACAAGAGCGTGCTCATATACATCTAATGTATACTACAGGGTAACAAGAGCGTGCTCATATGTATCTAATGTATACTACAGGGTAACAAGAGCGTGCTCATATATATCTACTGTATACTACAGGGTAAGGATAACAAGAGCGTGCTCATATACATCTAATGTATACTACAGGGTAACAAGAGTGTGCTCATATATATCTAATGGATACTGCAGGGTAACAAGAGCATGCTCATATACATCTAATGTATACTGCAGGGTAACAAGAGCGTGCTCATATATATCTACTGTATACTGCAGGGTAACAAGAGCGTGCTCATATACATCTAATGTATACTGCAGGGTAACAAGAGCGTGCTCATATATATCTAATGTATACTACAGGGTTACAAGAGCATGCTCATATACATCTAATGTATACTACAGGGTAACAAGAGCATGCTCATATATATCTAATGTATACTGCAGGGTAACAAGAGCGTGCTCATATACATCTAATATATACTGCAGGGTAACAAGAGCGTGCTCATATACATCTAATGTTTACTGCAGGGTAACAAGAGCGTGCTCATATATATCTACTGTATACTGCATGGTAACAAGAGCGTGCTCATATACATCTAATGTATACTGCAGGGTAACAAGAGCGTGCTCATATACATCTAATGTATACTGCAGGGTAACAAGAGCGTGGTCATATATATCTACTGTATACTGCATGGTAACAAGAGCGTGCTCATATACATCTAATGTATACTGCAGGGTAACAAGAGCGTGCTCATATTTATCTACTGTATACTGCATGGTTACAAGAGCGTGCTCATATATATCTAATGTATACTACAGGGTAACAAGAGCATGCTCATATACATCTAATGTATACTACAGGGTAACAAGAGCGTGCTCATATATATCTAATGTATACTGCAGGGTAACAAGAGCGTGCTCATATACATCTTATGTATACTGCAGGGTAACAAGAGCGTGCTCATATATATCTAATGTATACTACAGGGTAACAAGAGCATGCTCATATACATCTAACGTATACTACAGGGTAACAAGAGCGTGCTCATATACATCTAATGTATACTGCAGGGTAACAAGAGCGTGCTCATATACATCTACTGTATACTGCAGGGTAACAAGAGCGTGCTCATATACATCTAATGTATACTACAGGGTAACAAGAGCGTGCTCTTATACATCTAATGTATACTACAGGGTAACAAGAGCGTGTTCATATACATCTAATGTATACTACAGGGTAACAAGAGCGTGCTCATATACATCTAATGTATACTACAGGGTAACAAGAGCGTGCTCATATACATCTAATGTATACTACAGGGTAACAAGAGCGTGCTCATATATATCTACTGTATACTACAGGATAACAAGAGCGTGCTCATATATATCTATTGTATACTACAGGGTAACAAGAGCGTGCTCATATATATCTACTGTATACTACAGGGTAAGGATAACAAGAGCGTGCTCATATATATCTAATGTATACTACAGGGTAACAAGAGTGTGCTCATATATATCTAATGTATACTGCAGGGTAACAAGAGCATGCTCATATATATCTACTGTATACTGCAGGGTAAGAAGAGCGTGCTCATATATATCTACTGTATACTGCAGGGTAACAAGAGCATGCTCATATACATCTTATGTATACTGCAGGGTAACAAGAGCGTGCTCATATATATCTACTGTATACTGCAGGGTAACAAGAGCGTGCTCATATACATCTAATGTATACTGCAGGGTAACAAGAGCGTGCTCATATATATCTAATGTATACTACAGGGTAACAAGAGCGTGCTCATATACATCTAATGTTTACTACAGGGTAACAAGAGCGTGCTCATATATATCTACTGTATACTACAGGGTAACAAGAGCGTGCTCATATATATCTATTGTATACTACAGGGTAACAAGAGTGTGCTCATATACATCTAATGTATACTACAGGGTAACAAGAGCGTGCTCATATACATCTAATGTATACTACAGGGTAAGGGTAACAAGAGCGTGCTCATATACATCTAATGTATACTGCAGGGTAACAAGAGCGTGCTCATATATATCTACTGTATACTACAGGGTAAGGATAACAAGAGCGTGCTCATATATATCTAATGTATACTACAGGGTAACAAGAGCGTGCTCATATACATCTAATGTATACTACAGGGTAACAAGAGCGTGCTCATATATATCTAATGTATACTACAGGGTAACAAGAGCGTGCTCATAAATATCTACTGTATACTACAGGGTAAGGATAACAAGAGCGTGCTCATATACATCTAATGTATACTACAGGGTAACAAGAGTGTGCTCATATATATCTAATGGATACTGCAGGGTAACAAGAGCATGCTCATATACATCTAATGTATACTGCAGGGTAACAAGAGCGTGCTCATATATATCTACTGTATACTGCAGGGTAACAAGAGCGTGCTCATATACATCTAATGTATACTGCAGGGTAACAAGAGCGTGCTCATATATATCTAATGTATACTACAGGGTTACAAGAGCATGCTCATATACATCTAATGTATACTACAGGGTAACAAGAGCATGCTCATATATATCTAATGTATACTGCAGGGTAACAAGAGCGTGCTCATATACATCTAATATATACTGCAGGGTAACAAGAGCGTGCTCATATACATCTAATGTTTACTGCAGGGTAACAAGAGCGTGCTCATATATATCTACTGTATACTGCATGGTAACAAGAGCGTGCTCATATACATCTAATGTATACTGCAGGGTAACAAGAGCGTGCTCATATACATCTAATGTATACTGCAGGGTAACAAGAGCGTTGTCATATATATCTACTGTATACTGCATGGTAACAAGAGCGTGCTCATATACATCTAATGTATACTGCAGGGTAACAAGAGCGTGCTCATATATATCTACTGTATACTGCATGGTTACAAGAGCGTGCTCATATATATCTAATGTATACTACAGGGTAACAAGAGCATGCTCATATACATCTAATGTATACTACAGGGTAACAAGAGCGTGCTCATATATATCTAATGTATACTGCAGGGTAACAAGAGCGTGCTCATATACATCTTATGTATACTGCAGGGTAACAAGAGCGTGCTCATATATATCTAATGTATACTACAGGGTAACAAGAGCATGCTCATATACATCTAACGTATTCTACAGGGTAACAAGAGCGTGCTCATATACATCTAATGTATACTGCAGGGTAACAAGAGCGTGCTCATATACATCTAATGTATACTGCAGGGTAACAAGAGCGTGCTCATATACATCTAATGTATACTACAGGGTAACAAGAGCGTGCTCTTATACATCTAATGTATACTACAGGGTAACAAGAGCGTGTTCATATACATCTAATGTATACTACAGGGTAACAAGAGCGTGCTCATATACATCTAATGTATACTACAGGGTAACAAGAACGTGCTCATATACATCTAATGTATACTGCAGGGTAACAAGAGCGTGCTCATATATATCTACTGTATACTACAGGGTAAGGATAACAAGAGCGTGCTCATATATATCTAATGTATACTACAGGGTAACAAGAGCATGCTCATATATATCTAATGTATACTACAGGGTAACAAGAGTGTGCTCATATATATCTACTGTATACTGCAGGGTAACAAGAGCGTGCTCATATACATCTAATGTATACTACAGGGTAACAAGAGCGTGCTCATATACTTCTACTGTATACTGCAGGGTAACAAGAGTGTGCTCATATATATCTAATGTATACTACAGGGTAACAAGAGGGTGCTCATATACATCTAATGTATAGTACAGGGTAACAAGAGCGTGCTCATATACATCTAATGTATACTACAGGGTAACAAGAGCGTGCTCATATATATCTACTGTATACTACAGGGTAACAAGAGCGTGCTCAACTCCTCTGACGAGTACAGTCTCGCTGTGCAAGCTCTCCGTGGGGTCAAGGACTTCCAGTTTGACTCGGTCTTCATGGAAGACTCCACACAGGAGAAGATCTTTGAGGACACTAATGTGAGTGCATGCATTTAGCTTGATAACTATTTACATTAACACATTAATCATGACACCGAGGTTATTTATATGAATTTAGCATGACACCTCAGTATGTACATGCAAGTAGCATGACACCTATGTATGTGCAATCATTTAGTATAACACCTATGTACATACATGCCATAAGCATTACACCTGTGTATATGCAATCATTTTGCAATACATCTATTGATGAACATGCATTTAGCATGAGACCTACGTACAAACACACATGCAGCAAGACGCCTATGTTATATACACATATTAAGCATAACACATGTCTACATTCACGCATTTAGCTTAACACAGTTTTTTTTGTACATCCATTTATTGTTACACTTATATATGTACACTGATTTAGCATGACACCAATATTAATACATTTATTTAGAATGACACCAATGTAGATGTAAGAACAAGCATTAATTTTAGCATGCCATAAATTTATGTACATAACAAGCATTTAGCATGGCACTTATGTATCTACATGTGTTTAGAATACGTTTTTGACATCCATGGGCGATTGGTTTTTACTTGTTCATTCAGTAATGTAGGTGGCTCAAAATTGGTAATTCCCTGTTTAATAATATTTACAATTGCAATACTGATCATTTTCATGAAATGGATGTTATAAAGCCAGTTGCTACTGGTTTTAAGTTTTTTTTAACATAACTATAAACTGCCAACAATGAAATACTCTCAATTGTGAAATTAAAGCTTTTTATGCATGTCTTGTCATCAATTATGTTCTAATTAAACACATAAAGATAACACTTAAAATATAACAAATACTAAAAAAAAATGTGTGAAATGAAAAGGAAATGTTTCGATTTTTGAAAAATATCCAATTTGGATTTACCCTTGATCATAAAAAATGTAGTATCGCTTATTACTGTGCCACTCATGAAAGCTTTTTAATTTGTAAATTTGTAAATCCAACAATTATATTCAATTGCTTATTTTCTTGGTTACAGAACTTGATCCAGTCTGCTGTGGACGGCTACAATGTGTGTATCTTTGCCTACGGACAGACTGGTTCAGGGAAGACATTCACAATGATTGGTGACCGGGATCAGAAGTATCCTGGCATAGCACCTCGGGCATTCAACAGGATATTTGAATTGGCAGAGGAACAGAAGTAAGCAAGTTTCTTTATTTAAATTAATTTTTTACATGTTAAATGTTTTGCAACATAAGTGCTGTGTTTTTTAGCTCGGCTGTTTTCGAAGAAACCCCGAGGTAATGTCAAAGCCAGCTCCTCCGCTGTCCGCGTCGTGCTAAAACCTTAACATTGGCTCTAAAGTCAAAGTGCTTCCACCTAAAACATTGAAACTTCATATGTAGCTGCACTTGATGAGTTCTACATGCCACACCCATTTTTGGGTCACTAGGTCAAAGGTCAAGGTCACTGTGACCTCTAATATAAAAAACAAATCTTCTGACAAGATTTCATTTATTCAAAACTGCACCCGCAGCCGAGCGTTGGCACCCACTAGGCGTTGCTCTTGTTAAATAATGGTACCTACTGCTTGTGGATTGGGTTAAAGACACAGTTACAGACCTGATTGGAGCTTTATTGAAGGTCATATTTTATTCATCTCACATACATTACCATAATTGTGTTCCTCGAAATATTACCAACATTTGGTAACTGCTGAGATTTTCAAATTATGGTAGAGCGATGTCGGCAGTCCCCGGATGCTTTAAAGATTATTTTCGATTGTTTTCTTAATATCCGAAAGTGCCGAACGATTTTGAGCTGGTTACCTAAAGCAGCCGTTTATCATCCATTTCGTCTATATTGCTTAGCGTTACTCGTATTAAAATGTCATGTATGCTAGGAACCATCAAGTTACTATTGTCGGGTAAGTTCGGATTCCATCGGGTCTTTCGAATACCTATAAGGTTTAAAAAGAAATGATACAAAACACAGACAAATCTTTAGTTAAACATTGCTTTATCAAATTGTATTCACTTCTTTCTTGAGACTGTCCATTATACAAAAATACAAATAGTTTTACTGACAATATTAACTCATATGAAAATATTGTAAACTAGCTTAATCTTTTATAAAATTATTTCATGATAAAAAAAATTCATTTCAGTCACGTAACACTTAAATTATGTCAAATAACCTGCGCTTTTTACACCATTGTTATGTGAACATTATTGCAATCAACAGGAACACGAACTCAACAGCAGTACATCATTCAAATACTAGTAATCAGTAAATCATGTGATAATACTTAAAAAGCATGACTATTTTTTAAAATTGTGTCTGATGCTTCAAACATGTTGTCAATCACACATCGGACAAACAAACTCCATCTTTGCTTTTTCTTTCTCGTCCAACACCCTATATTCCGGCCTGTTGGCACACATATAATGCCAACGTGTTTGACAATTTTCACACTTAACCCATCAAGACGGGTGTTGAGCAACCCCGGTTACATGTACATACAGGGCACATCTCAATTTTGCCAACAGTCCTTATCAGTTCATATTTAGTCCGTCCATAACCAATACGTGACATTTGTGTCAGCCACTTGACTATCCTCTTCTCATAAGCAGCTGTGAGAACTGTATGTGGCCCCATAGTCCATTCGATGCTGGAATGACCCTTAACCTTGTCAAATACCGTTGACCTTGGTACTTTGTAGAGCCTGGATGCCTTTAAGTAGCTATTAGAATTACTTTTCACTGCTCTTACTGCGTTTTCCAGGGCAGTATTGGCATACTTTAGTGGACGACTAATCATAGAAGTAAAATACAGTCTTAATAACTTACCAAATACATAGCAACAGGGTCAGGAAACACACCAGGCTGATAGAATTATCTAAATATTTGACTTTTGTGTTGTTGTTTTTTTCTTAGAAAGGTATACATTGACAATATTTCCTTATTTCAAAACCATTTATATTGACACATGGTCAACAGAATATTAATTGCTAATGTGAGTACAAGTTTTTCCATACATTTGTATCAAGTTTCTTAAAAAAAACAGGTATCCACAAGAGCCGACTATTGAATTTTATATCGGCTCTTTCGGATACCTCCGTAATACCCATATTAATTGCTTGACGTCACATTTATACTTGTCACTTATGACTTTAGCCTCTCTACATAACATAATTCACGTGTACGCTGTCAAGCTTTAATCTAAACAAAATTATTCGAAAATAATGTCATCAAGGTTGCTTAGCATACCCAGTAAGAAAATGAAAGAACATTCTTACCTTCAGAACAAGTGATTGTTTTTCTAGTTTTTGAAAATATCCGCGCCTTGAAACTTTGCAAAACCGTAGAAGAAAAATCACGCTTTCTTCTCATGCAAAGATAATGACTTTCGAGAGGTTAAATGTGAACTTTTTTCTGATTGTCTAAAAGTATCCGGACTTAGACCCTATTTGGAGAAGCCCGACGCCGCTCTACCTATGTGTTTTGGATTGGAAGGGAAGAGACCAATTGGGGTCTTTTGTAAAGGAATTATTTGATTTCATATCACCTACTCTAAACATTAGGTATGAGCTGATAAGTATGAAATTGTTCAGCTTCTAACTAAATGGTTTCCAAAAGCAAACATAATGAAAGGAAGTGGACATGAATGACTGTTCTGGATGTTACTTTGATAATTATATTGAGTCATGCTCTAGACCAGCATGAGCAATTGCTCTTATGTAACCCACGGCTTAGTGGTCTCGTTGACTGACATGATAGCTTCAAAACAGCAAATGCTCAATCTGGTCTGCAGCTACGCTTGACACGTATGATAAAAGTTAAAATGTCTTTTTCTCTACAATATTATTTTTTATCTTCTTAATAATAAGTCATGTAGAGTTACCACCCTTGTTGTTAAGTCCAAAGCATATCAACTCTAATTCATTGTTAATTAAATGATTCTAAACCAAGCATGATTTCTCCATTATACTGTTATTATAGGACAAAGTTTGTGATGCGAGTTGAGACGTATATGATGGAGTTGTACAATGACAAACTGATTGACCTGTTTGCCCGACCTGGCACTGTTGATGATGTAAGTAACCTTCACACTTGATTAAGAAGTTAAAATAAGCTTTGCTCTGGGAAAACAGGGCTTAATTCATTTGGTAATGTGTCGTCATAGATGAGCCTGTGCAATCAACAGGCTATTAAGGGACAACAAATTCTGTAAATTGTGTAGTATTTTTCTTTTAATGGATGTCTCCTCTTTCAGAAAATCCAGTTTAGGTGGAAAGTGTTGTCTCTGATAAGCCTGTGTGGATGAGACAGGCTAATTTGGGATGACACTTTGTGCACATGCATTAAGTCCTGTTTTCCCAGAGCAAGGCACAAATAGATAAGCGGAGTCATCCTTGGATGTATAGGATCTGATATAAAATGTACATTCATACTATATTTTATTGAATGACTTGAAAAGTTTTATTACATGAGGTATGCAATGAAAAGTATTAGATTATTTTTATCACATGTTTTTTTTTTCAATGACAAAAATACTTTAACTTAATGAAACTTGTTGCTAAAATCTTTACATTGACTTTATTGTTTTTCATGTACATCATTTGACATTGGAAACATTTTTTTAAAGCCTGATGCTAAAACTTTTAGGTTGTTATGCTCTGCATAATTTCATCTCTTTGCATCATTTACATTGACAATTTCAAAATAATGGCCTGTAAAGGTATCCAATGAATTTCTTAATTGTTGCCTTAAACGTGTTGAAGATAAGAATATTGATAATGAAGGTATTAGACTGGAAGCAAAATATAGCAATTGATTAATGACATATATGGGAAATATCTACCTTCTATGAAATATTATGTACTTTTTCAGCTGAAATATCAAATTATTACACAATTTATGGTCAATAACATTATGTTAATTAATGTATAACTTATACACTACATATGTGTTAATAAACGTGAAGCAGACTTTTCAATATGTACTTCAAAATCTCTTTTATAAGTTAATATACATGAATTACCAATTAAACAATAATACTTGTCTTAATGAAACCTAATTTGTTTTTTCTAGAAAAGTAAATCCTGGATGGATTTAATGGATGTAAGGCAGACATGTATCTGTGAATGTTCAAATTTGTTTAAATGCTTTAACTAATTCTATCGTTTGAGTGTTTTGAGATTGTTGTTTTTGTTTTTGAATAATAAAGGAATGTTTATTTGACAATTACATGTGCTTAACCCTCATTGTCATTAAAGTATGTTAGTTTTTAATGTCAATAAGATGAAACTGTAACTTGATACTTTGTTATGAAGCTTACACATGTTCAAAAGGGGTTTATATCCTGTCTACTTTAGCAGAATTTGAAATCCTCTAATTGTATTATCTGCCTCTGTTTGTTTGTCTATAATTGGCCTTTATGCTTTCAATATCGATATGAGTGTTGATCAAAGTCAGATAAATGCTGTGTCTTGCTGTGTTTAAATCCAATTGTTGGTTTTCTCTTTTCTTGTCTTGTTATATAACTTTTTACTTTTAAGTGAACCAAAATTGACATCATTTTCAATGTACCTCTGGTTGATCTGTCATAGCTGTTCTTTTCCTGCTGTCCTTTCATGCATGATAAGACAATTATTTTCAGCCAATTTTGGATACATTTAAATGACTAAAAATTGAAGCCAAACTGACTGCCCTTCTTGACCCAGAGCATTTTTTTCTCGTGCATATGTAGTGTTACTCGAGACACTGACAAAATAGATGCAATTCACAATCAAGTCTTATTTAACGCATTTAAATAATTCAGTCTACAGGTATTTGATATAATACTATTAATAATGATGTTATTGAATTTTAAATAAAGTTTTCCAATTTATGCGATTTCAAAGTTTATAAATTATGAATTAGGCGAAAAAACTAAATGTTTTTATGAAAGCTATCTTACTCTCTTTTGATACTAAATGGTTGCCTATGGATCTTGTAGCTACAACAAACATGTTGATCATAAAAATGGCCTACAATATTGTAATATGTTGTTATGATATGGGTCAACTTTGTTTTGTTTTTCGACGTTATTTTATTTTCTATATTAAATCTAGTACTCTGACCACTGTTATGTATGATGTTTGAGATTCCGACAATGGGGTTCAATTCATTATGCAAAACTTTCTTTCATTTGAAATCTGTTATTCAACAATGTTTTAGGCTCAATTTCGTTGACCAAAACTGTCTTTACATTTGGAGTATGTTATACAACAATGTTTTGCATTTGAAAAATTCGTCACAGATGTTGACCCATTTTAACCAATATATTATGTTACACATAGCACTGGATTTATTCTACATGTAGTCCTAAAATTGACACAAAATTAAAGAACTTTTGATGACCAAACGATCCTGACTTTGGGCGAGTTCATGGCCTGCGTTCACAAATCTGCTTAGGCAAATCTTAAGTAAGACTAAAGGGACAATTTTAGATCATATTTTCTGTGAAGAATATATTTTTATGCCCCCGAAGGAGGGCATATAGTGATCGCACTGTCCGTCTGTTAGTCGGTCCGTCTGTCTGTCCGTCACACTTTGCATTTAGGTTTCGAAAATTGCTCATAACTTCTATAACGCTTCATATTTGGTATGCATGTGTAAATGGACAAGGCCTTTCCATACGTACACACATTTTGAACCCTGTGACCTTGACCTTAAACTTAAGGTCCACGTTTAGGTTTCCAAATCTGCGTTTAGGTTTCTAAAAATGCTCATAACTTATATCAAAGCGTTGTTCGGGGGCATATGTCATCCTATGGAGACAGCTCTTGTTTTTCTTTTAAAATAGGATAGAATATTTATCATTTTAGAAATATTTATTGGTTACAAATATGTTTCCGAAAACAAACTCAACTAAGAAATATTGTGAGTGAAAGTTATTAAATAAATTTTTCTCTGGAAAGTTTTAGAAAGTTGGGGCCCATCCCATTTAGACAAGGGTTCTTGCATGTAGGTTCCATAAATGCTTACAGGGGTGGGCACTCATATTCCTTCAACAAATTTACCAGTATGCATTGTCTCCCTTTTTATTATTCTATGATTACAAAAGTATGGCAAGCGAAATGCACATTAATTCCTTAAACCACGGTTTAACAGTTAACTATATAATTAAGAGACTTTGAACCTGGGTTCAAAGTGCCGTTTGCACATTAATTCCTTAAACTCGGGTTCAAGACTTTGAACCTTAACTATATAGTTAAGACACGACCAATGAAATCTTAACATTTGCCTTCTTATTGTGGATTAAGCTCCGCTGATTGGTTGTCTCTGACTAATGTAGATAAGAGATTTGTATCTATCTTTAGACACACTTTGAACTGCGGTTCAAACTCTTGAACTCGGGTTTAAGGAATAAATGTGCAAACGGCACTTTGAACTTGGGTTCAAAGTCTCTTAACCCTATAGTTAACTGTTAAATAATTAATGTGCACTCCGCGCATCTTAACCCCAGTTTAAGACTTTGAACGCAGTTTAAGACTTTAAACTGCAGTTTAAGACTTTGAACCGCAGTTCAAAGTCTCTTAACCCTATAGTTAAGAGAGGAATTAATGTGCAAACGGCACATTGAACTCAGGTTCAAAGTTTCTTAACTATATAATTAACTGTTAAATAATTAATGTGCATACCGCGCCTCTTAACTGCAGTTTAAGACTTTGAACCGCAGTTCAAAGTCTCTTAACCCTATAGTTAAGAGATGACCAATGAAGTCGCGGCATTTATATACTTCTAATTGTGGTTTCAGCTCAGCTGATTGGTTGTCTCAGATAACAGATTTGTATCTATTTTTAGACACACTTTAAACTGTGGTTCAAAGTCTTGAACCTGGGTTTAAGGAATTAATGTGCAAACGGCGCTTTGAACCCGGGTTCAAAGTCTCTTAACTATATAGTTAACTGTTAAACCGTGGTTTAAGGAATTAATGTGCATTTCGCTTGCCATACAAAAGCCATACTTACTTGTAAGACATTCACATTATATATGGCCATAGCACGAAGAGTCAGTTAAATATATGGTCTTTATGTCTATGTCCTTGATGTCAATTTAAAGTTACTGTTGATGTTTTTGTAGTTGCTTGTTCTTAACCTTAACTTATAATTTTATGTATGTGGTGCTTCTTCAAAACGTGTATATTTTTTACTTTCAAAGTAACACAACACATGAGGAATCAATTGCTTATGTTTGTTCTTTCTATACTTAAAGATGTATCTTACAGGTTGTTGCTGAATAGTTAATATATTCATTAATATTGATTTGTACTGTTCTCTATTTATTTACTATTGAACTTGTTTTGCAGTTGGGGAAGGTATATACTAGCTTGTATGATCATATTACCACTATGTTATGCCCATTTTGGTCTTATGACATATGTTGACAGTGTTGCTCCAGATCAGCCTGCACAATTGCGTAGTCTGGCCAGGCGCTAGGTTATCCTGTTTAAAGTCACACAAGGTTTTGTGGCCTCACTAGGGGACAGCTGGTCTGGAGCTATTCTAGCAGCATATCGCTTAAGATCTATTTTCCTATAACATGGCTCATGTGTACAGCATGTGTTTCAATATACATAAAATTACTCTTACAGAAACAAAGCATGAATTGTAGGAATCAAGTAGTTACCACTTTGACAATCTGTCTGATTTATAATTTGATTGTAAGGTGTGTGAAACAAATTTACCTGATAATTGTATATATTGTTGCCAGGATAATGTTCTTTCCGTGAAGAAAAGTCTCAAGACTGTCTTAATGAGCTTAAGAGCTTTTGTTAAGAATAAAGCCAAAATCTTTGTTTCCCTGGGAGATCACAGGAGTGAAGTAAACATGTTTTTGGAAACTTTTGCGCAACATCCTGAAACTGCAGTAGTTTGCAAATGGACATATCGTTAGTCTTTCTTTTAGTGAGTGTGGCACCCTTTATGCGGTGCTCTTGTTATGATAAATAATCACTTTAAGCCAGAGAGCATACTCAACCAACATGTCTAGTAACAATATTGTATTACAAATGAATGCTGACATGCCACAATTATTAGATAGTATGCGATTTTAAAGCAGACACGTAAGCATTGTTTATACGGGATCCTGTAAATTCTATTTTTGGTTCAATTCTGGTTTTTTACAACAGGGAATTACAGATGAATGTTAACGTGACATTATTTCAGAAATAGTATTTACGATTCCAGAGCAGACACGATACATAGCCCGGTAGTGATAGCGTGATATTATGGAATCCTCTTTTGCATGTAAAGCATGTAAATTGCAACTAACGCTAATGACACACCTCTGCAAGTTTGAAATTCTGGGGCAAACACGTAAGCCTATATCACAGGATCCTTAGAATTCTATTTTCAGAAGCAAGCCTGTTTTTACAATCTTATATTACGATACAAATGTTCACTCATCTCGTGATTGCCAATATGCATGTCAGTAATTCTCGTATAAACACGTAACTGTTCAATTATTCCTCTGGGATCCTCATAAGTTACATTTTTAGCAGTTCTCTGGTTTTTACACGCATAATATATTTACGAATATATCTCAAGTGCACGAATTAAATTTTTGCAGGAGCTTGTTTGATAATATAAAGTATTGACTATAAGAAAGATCTGCGTTCAATTATTATTTGGGTTCCTGTATTGTTATATTTGTGTGAACTCCTGGGTTTTACCAGCTTATTTCTATTTTAAGTTACATGCACAAATGTTTGAATTTTAAGATTATGAATACCTCTGTTATTTTGAGTTTGCTAACATAATATGATATTTGATCTTTTTATCTTCTATGCATTTGATATCTGATTCACTTTGTTTTGTTGTTTGTTTCAACATCTTCAGCAAGTGAATTATCCCTGTGCCAAAAAAGCAACGCGTCTCAATATATTTACACATGGCTACTTAAATTAGTACTAAAGTTTAATGTATCTTTAACCATCCATTTAAAAGAAGCCATTCTTGAAATAACATATCATAATGATTTTTTTCGGCGTAAGCTGTATTAAGCCAGCTTTTCACCTCTCCTGACCTTTGTAAGTGTCCAATAAAATTCAAATAAAATTTCCCGCGGCTAGGTACGAATGAATACACTTCATTTATTCCATTGGCTGATTTGAGTATTCCACCAGAACATTGGAAACATATCCGCGTCTTTGTAACACTGTTTTACTGCATGAAACAATTTTATTTCTAAGGAAAAGGCTTAATAGATAGAACAGTTTTACACTCAATTCTCGACATCAATACAGATTGTGCGTTCACCTTTTATTTTCAGAGAATTACCAGCGCAACGCGTTTATATTTAAAGGCTATGTTCTCATATTTAGTACTTACTTCCATATTCTTGTCAACATGTTAAAATGTAAAAGTATAAAGAGCAGTGGAAGCGAGGCCTCACTTTAATACACTGCATTTCAACCCGGATCAATTCGCGGCCAGTGTATGAATGTCAGAGTTTATATACAGGTCATCACCGGAGTTCGATGCCAGTAAAATAATAGTTATATAATAAATACGCTATCCGTGAACTAGGTGACCTGGAATTTTCCTTAGACCAGAAATATGTAGATTCTTAATGTGTTTTCAACAATACAATGATAAATATTATTTTTGATTAATTTAACAATAATTATTCCACCATATTGACCAATGTATTAAGCATGAGCGCGATGATTATCGATACTGTTAATAATCGAATCAAATAGCAATGCCCGACAAACCATTGAAACAGATTTGTTCGAAGAACGCGCCTATAAATACGCATACTTCTCGTGTGGCCGGTTGACTAGTATGTTTTAGTTTCACTTCAATTCATCTTTTGGTTTTCTGTTTTGTATCTATAGGTTTATGACCAGCATTATGTAATAATGTAAAATAAGCCGCGAAAACCCCGCGTAACATCCCGTACTGCGTGTGATGCAGCTAAGAACTGCACAGAAAAAGACATTCGCTATCCTTGATCTCATTCATTGAACTATCAACGCCGTATATCTTTTTTAAAGATATTTCTTGTATTATTTATTAGGGATCTATATTTGAACAGGTAATCTCTTGAATACACACAATTGCAATAATGCAAGTAATTAACACTAGCAAAGCACTTAAATAGTTAAGTGGATGCTTGCATTCAGTCTTATATATTTGCTAACAAATTCGTGATAAAGATTAACTTATTGCAGAAACAAATTGCACTGCACAATATAGAATGGCACAAGTGAAAAAGACACAAATTTAATGCTGGTATGTTTTGTGAAAAATGTCTCATGGTAAAAAAAAGAATGCAATGAAATAACTTGTTTCAGAATGGTAATTTTTGAGTATTTATGGGCATTTGAAGCTGACATAGGAACACAAAAATTAGTCGCAGAATGATAATTAGAACAAAGGTATTTTTTGTTATTACTAGTAGTGAGTACATGTATACCTTTGAAAGCTGCCATTACATTCTGTTAAAAAATCAAATGTTTCTTGATCATATATTCGGATACATGTCTTTAAAATCTGATATTAAATTTGCTGTTGGTATGATTTTTAACAAAATATGACAAATTCATGCTCATTCAAATAAATCTGTTTACTATTCTGATGCATTGACTTTAAGTTTATGCAGTTATCAATTTTATGATGAACATAACACAAAGTTAATGGTTGTTGCATCAGCACTTACAAATTCCATTATAAGTATGTCTTGGTCCCATAAAGTTTCTCTTGGTCATATATTTCAGTAATTCATCAAGTTACTAAACATGCAAATGAAAAAAAAATCTGGTCTTGATAGAAGGCAGCTTATGTCACAGGTGCATTGATTTTCTTTTTTAATATACTGTTTTATAGGGAATACTAGTTTAGTGTTGACTGAATTTGAGCTGCACTCAACAGAGCTTAATCCAGGTGAGAAAAGTGTCATCGAAGACCTCACAGTCTTAAATAAGGGTCGACACTTTGCGCTTTTTTGGTATTTTTCATTTTAAGGAAGTATTAGCAAAAATCCAGTTTAGTCAAAAAGGTTATTGTCCCTGATTAGCCTCTGTGGACTGCCAGGTTTATCTGGGACAACACTTAACACCCATCCATTAGCTCCGCTGAGCGAGGCTCACCTGTTATCATGAAGGCTGAGGATCACATTTGACAGCTTAGCTACACAATACCTCTTTATTTTAGTGAGGAATGCATTTTGTGCATTATATCAACATTTTTGTTATGTAATCTTCTATAAAATCAGTGCTGGGAGCGTTTGTTAATTGTACTGCATCAACTTATCTATGTGTTCATCTGGGAATCTGAGCACCTTTTTACTGATTCAGGGTAATGCATGTATATACTAACATTTATAACTTTATATTTATTTATAGCATTGTTATTGTTCTTTGAAATTGTAATATTTTCCTCCATGAAATATGCTTTATGTGCATACATTCTTTGATACAATCTAGCAAGTTATTAGGTTTCCCAACGATCTATAATAAGAAATGTGTAGGTTTTTCCAATTGTACTGCTATATTTAGCATTATATATAAATATTTGTACTAAGTGACTGATTGTAATCGATAAAGTCTTAAATGATTGAAAGGATGAGGTATGTACAAATATAACATTTATCAGTGATTAGCTTTTTAAGAAAATATTGTCTGTTTGTTTTAGGGAAAATATGATAATTATGTTTGTTAAGCTTTGCTTACTTGTATTGCAACGATTTTAGTTGCATGTGCTATACAGTTTAAAGTATACAACCTTAATATAGAATGCATTGTAGAATAGATTATTATACAATAAATAGCATTCTTCCATCAAACATGTAAGAACTCGATAATTTGCAGTTGCTGGTCAAGTAGATTTTACCATGTCATAATTGCATTGTCAGCACTGACTAAGATTGGTATAAAAGTGATTGATACTTACACAGTTGTTGCCCATGACCATCCTTATGCACGTATATAAGCCTATCTCACTTTGACCTTGACCTTTACAAACTTTGGACTTGCATATTTCAGACTGTCTGTCCTGACCTGCCTGTCTTGCATATTTCAGACTGTCAGTCCTGACCTGCCTGACTTGCATATTTCAGACTGTCTGTCCTGACCTGCCTGACTTGCATATTTCAGACTTTCTGTCCTGACCTGCCTGTATTCCATATTTCAGACTTTCGTTCCTGACCTGCCTGTCTTGCATATTTCAGACTTTCTGTCTTGACCTGCCTGTCTTGCATTTCAGACTGTCTGTCCTGACCTGCCTGACTTGCATATTTCAGACTGTCTGTCCTGACCTGCCTGTCTTGCATATTTCAGACTTTCTGTCCTTACCTACCCGTCTTGCATATTTCAGACTTTCTGTCCTGACCTGCCTGTCTTGCATATTTCAAACTGTCTGTCCTGACCTGCCTGACTTGCATATTTCAGACTGTCCTGACCTGCCTGTCTTGCATATTTCAGACTGTCTGTCCTGACCTGCCTGACTTGCATATTTCAGACTGTTCTGACCTGCCTGTCTTGCATATTTCAGACTTTCTGTCCTGACCTACCCGTCTAGCATATTTCAGACTTTCTGTCCTGTCCTGCCTTGCTTGCATATTTCAGACTGTCTGTCCTGACCTGCCTGTCTTGCAAATTTCAGACTGTCTGTCCTGACCTGCTTGTCTTACACCTTGATCCTAATGAGGTTATTGCTAATGGAAATGCCCATTTCATCTTAGTCAAATGGACTATCTAGCAACAACGAGGGCCATGCGTGTTATCATAAACATATTTTTAATTCTGTTTCTTTTTAAATTGATATTACTTCTTATCTGCGTTTGTATAGTATAAATGTACTCTAACATCATGACAAACAAAAAAACAAAAAGTTTGCTCTTGCTTAAAGTAATGGCTGAACAAATTGTCAATCATGCCTCACAGTAAAGTAAATTGGACAGTTAGCCATCCATGTAAAATGTCTACTTAATACTGTTTCTGATGCTTTATATTTATGCCCCCCTTCGAAGAAGAGGGGGTATATTGCTTTGCTCATGTCGGTCGGTCCGTCCGTCTGTCCGTCCGTCTGTCCGTCCACCAGGTGGTTGTCATACGATAACTCAAGAACGCTTGGGCCTAGGATCATTAAACTTCATAGGTACATTGATCATGACTCGCAGATGACCCTTATTGATTTTGAGGTCACTAGGTCAAAGGTCAAGGTCACGGTGACTCGAAATAGTAAAATGGTTTTTGAATGATAACTCAAGAATGCATACGCGGCCAACAGGGCACACTCTGAACAATATTACTGAAGCAACTGGTCTATAATCCTAAATCTATAATTATCAGTCCAATGAAACATCATCCTTTTAGTAAAATACAGTGGATAAGTAAAAATATTATCAGAATATGAGATTTTTTGTATATTTTGTATATTCAATATTGTGTTAATGTTTAATTTTGTTGATTAATATAAATATAAGCAGGACAGGGGAGGTTATACACTCTTATATACAGGGGAAACAAATGCAATAAGTTTAAATTTATTGTTACAGCATTTGCCTCCCTTGTAATATATTTAAATTTTACCAAATGTAAGGCTAACTGCATTTTTGTAATGCATACTACTACTACTACTACTACTACTATTACTGCTGCTGCTGCTGCTGCTGCTACTAATACTCTAATTACTACTTCTACTACTACTACTACTACTACTACTACTACTACTACTACTACTACTACTACTACACTACTACTACTACTACTCCTACTACTACTACTACTACTACTACTACTACTACTACTACTACTACTACTACTACTACTTCTACTACTACTACTTCTACTAATACTACTACACCACTACCACCACCCAAACCCACCCCACCCCACCCCACCCACCCACCAACCACCACCACCACCACCAACACCACCGTTCACAGTGACAAAAAACGTATTCACACAATGGCTGCTACTACAACTTATAGCCCATATAGGGGGGCATGCATGTTTTACAAACAGCCCTTGTTTATGATGCTACTCTCGCAATGTGGCCTAAATATTATCCTTACACCCGTGTCATTTGTCATGTAATACAATTGCATATCAGTGTCAGATAAGAGATGATTGTATAACAGTGTAAAACTAAAGATGATTTAATACTTTTGCTAGGAGAGGTATATTTTTAGTCACCATGTTGGCTTATCTGTCAGTATTTTGAAATGTCGACATAAAATGTACTGCGATCATGAGGGAACAATTTTCTGTAAGTATTGATGCGCACAATTTTTTTATCATGCCTAGTCTAAAGTTATTTGCCCTTGAAAATAGCTGACACAGTATTACTTATATTTGTGACCTAGCTCTAGTAATGAGCTAGCTGTTTTTCTTTCTCAATGTGCTGATGTTGTTGCTGTTGCATATGATAATACAAGCAACGTTCTGCAAAATCTTGGCTTTAAATAACAAAGTGCGTAAAGTGTCGTCCTAGAATGATAAGGGACAACACTTTCTGCATAAACTGGATTTTTGTTTAAAAGAGACTTTATTTATATGTTTACGAACAATCTCTTAAAAGCAAAAAGTTTTGTCTCTGATTAGCCTGTGCAATTTCAGTGCAAACTGTACTTTTAGAACATGCAATAAGCCCAGTTTTCCCAGTATGAGGCTTATACGCTTATGTTGAAGTTGGTTCTGTTGATATCGATGCTAATGATTATACTGTTGATGCTGCTGCTAATGATGCTGATGCTATTGGTGCTGCAGGAGAAGCTGGAGATTAAGAAGGACAAGAAGGGCTTGGTGTACGTGCAAGGGGCCATTGTGAAGCCTGCGCGCAACTCAAAGGAGCTCTTTGCCCTCTTTGAGGAGGGTTCTACCAACCGACACGTTGCTTCCACAAGTAAGCACAAATGTATTTATTTATTTGGCTTAATTATTGTCTTCTTCTTAAATATTTTAAAAGTTTAGCATTTTTTTATTGAATTAATTAAAAAAAAATTACTTGAAACACCACCATCCCCAATTTCAGACTTTGTAGAGCTTTTATTAAGTCATATACATGTATGTTAATTAAGTGTGGTTGTTTTTTTCCAGAGATGAATGCTGAGAGCTCCAGGTCCCATCTCGTCATTGGCATCATCCTGGAGTCCACCAATCGAAACACAGGCAATGTCACCAGAGGAAAGGCGAGTTGTAATGGCAACTGACATTGAGAGAATGGTTCAAACATTTAGGAACAGCATGGTCTTTGAGTGCTCCATTTGATAAATTAGTGGTGGAACAATATAATATAACTTGATTAAACTGGGGTGGTTGTTTTTTGGAAGAGAAACAACACTATGAAATTAGTCATACACAAATAACTCATATTATTCTTGGTGTTATTACATGACAGGATGTTTTAATAGCTTAATTACGTTACCTGATATCATATGCTTACTTACTCCGATAGGATCGTAATTTATCCGGAATTTTTCGTCCGAGGAATCCCACATTTTTCAGAAACCCGTCTAGTAGGACAGAGCGGTCACATAGTGCCGTGTAGCCGCACAACCAAAACGGGACATTACCCAGAATTCACTCTTATTCCGGATGGCGATATACACAGGCCGATATTTTGTTATTAACTTAATTGTTGCTTCTGTTTCGCTGGATTCTTCTGTTTAACAGAATAGAGAAGTTTTTGTATTGCGTTAAAACATTCTCCGTATATATATCCGTGTATTTCTGTAATTGTTTTGTGTATTTGTTTGTTTGTTCAAGGCAAAATATGCCTCAAACAAGTGGCTCATGTGGACACACAAAGGCAGCATGGGACAACCATGGTAGCTGCCTGTCGTGTGCAGGATGTACCCAGGATAACTGCTGCCCTTTCTGTGATCATTGGTCTGCAGATACCTGGGCCATTAAGCGTCGACCCTTCAAGAGTCGTGGACGCAACAAGAATAGTTCAGATCAAAGTAGGGAAAGTTCCGTGTGTCGGGACTTTTCACCACATGATCTTGACCATACTACACCAGTAGCTGCCAGGCATCGGTCCCTACCCCGTGACGACACCGGACAAAATTTGCCCGGTCCGTTCATCGGGAATGACCAGTTGAATGACTCGGCATCAGATCAACGTAGGAAAAGTTCCGTGTGTCGGGACTTTTCACCACACGATCTTGACCATATGCCACCAGTAGCTGCCAGGCATCGGTCTCTACCCCGTGACGACACCGGACAAAATTTGCCCGGTCCGTTCATCGGGAATGACCAGTTGACCGGTCCGGAGACTTCACCGGTCACCGGTCAACATTGACCGGTCCGGTCACTGGTCATGCTATGACCGGTCACCGGTCAACCGGTCACTGACCGGTCCGGTCACCGGTCATGCTGTGACCGGTCCAGTCACCGGTCACCCGGTCACCGGTCATTGACCGGTCCGGTCACCGGTCATGTAATGACCGATCCGGTCACCGGGTTTCGGTCTGTGCCACCGACCGTTCCGGTCACCGTAGATGTTGACACTACCTTGTCAGTACTCCACAAAGGTAGACGCAGCCGCGTTTCTACTGTGAGTCACAGACGTAAACGTGTAGTGTCTGATGTTTCCGACTACTCCTCCACCTCGGGCTCGTCGTCGTATGACTCATCGTCTACTTCAAATAGCCCTCATCATTACCGGAGGGGACGTCGTTCACGCTCACCGAGTGTTTCTCGGTGTAGATTGCCTCGTAAAGAGCAATCACGCCAGCGCTCGGGGAGACGTTCGATCAGGAAACATCATTCCCAGCGCCGCCGAACAGTGTCTCTGCGTCGCAGGGATAAGGGACATAGACCTTCCTCTATTAGGCGCTCTCGGACTCCTAGGTCCCCTAGTCGATCCTTCTCTGAGGAATCTATTGACACCCTTCCACGTGTGTCGGCCTCTATGTTGGCCTAAACACACACTTCAGCCGTTCCTACAACCACTGAGCATAATTTGTATTTAAACACTAGTTTGCATACATATCAGGCTCAAGGTACAGGGGTTAATCTAACCACTTCGGCTGCGTTTTCAGCCCCACAGGTCTCTTCCACATTGCATAGAAGTATACCCCGGGCTGCCGCTACACCATCAAATCCAAATACTTTGTGGATCCAACAGTTGCCGGGAATCTTTGTCCCTTTTTCGACTGATCCTTTACCAGCGACCTCTGGTATTCAAAGTGAGTCTGCTTACTTGATCTCAGAGAGACCTAACTCACCAGCTATATCTTTGATGGTGCCGGAAAACGATTCTCTCATGATAGAAGCGAATGAATCTATTATTCCTTCTCCTATATCCACCGGTTTCAATCAATCCAATGCTCCCGCAGATGGTTCGATTGAGGCGGGTTCGGAGTCTAATGAGGCCGAACTTTATTATTTGGCCTCCATCAATCAGGTATATGAACTTATGTTCAATACCTTAGATGAGGACTTCTGCCCCCGCCCTTCATTGTCTCTCACAGGATCTGCAGTTACCGTTACAGAACAGGTAGCACGCAGACGAGAGCCCGGCAGGATGAGTAAGGCTACTTCCCGAGTGGATCTACGCCTTCCTATTGGCTCTTCCACAATGGCTGTTTTCCAGTCACTTGAACCAGCCAATAAGCCTTCGCCATCTCCATGGAAAGCCCCTAAGGAGCTGACAGAGCCTAAACAGATGGACGGCGGGAAAAGCTATAAGGCCCCGGTACCAGACCCTGCTACCGGTTTGGACCTTTCCAAACTTCCGGTTCCTGATGCTGACATTAGTAAGCTGTCACTTACAATGCCTTCATCATCTACCCATACATCAGTCCCTCTTTCCCTGTTAGAAAATTGGGAGCTGAGAGAACGCCGTTCCATAGGTCTGGCTAACCAGCTAGATCTCATGGCAGCCACAGCCTTAGACTTGGTTTGGGAGCTCTCTGATTCAATTCCAGAGGAGCTCCGGGCCTTGTTGATACATCTTTCACGTACTACGCAGTGTTTATCTCACAATGCTGCGTCTTCTATGTCTGAGATGTTAAGGCTTCGGAGAGACCTCATCGTCTCTTCCTTGCCCAATAATTTCCTTTTGGAAACAGGCGTAAACTCCCTTCGAACTGCTCCACTAACAGCAGAGTTTCTTTTCGGAGGGAGGATACAGTCGGCACTTACTGCTGATCGTGAAGATCAGATACATGCCTCCTTAGCTAGGAGCAACTCTGGCCAGCGCCCTGTGGTTTTTAAGCGCCCTGCTTCTAAGCCCCCAGGAGCCCCACCGGCCAAGAACGCTAAAAGGGACAGTTTCCCTATTAAGCGTCCGTCTGCTCCACGTCAGCCCACTAATAGGCCTCCTTTTCAGAACAGAACAACTTCCTATCGGAAGCCTTCTGTAAAACAAAATTGGAGTAAGGGCAAACCCAATGCGGACAAGAAGTCATTTAATCCTTCTTCCGGCAAGGGTGGACCTCCTAACGGTCAGCCCTAGGTCATACCCCTTTCTACCGCCACAACCTCTGATGCCGGAGGTACCAGTGGGGGCCAGACTTATGCACTTCGCAAATCGATGGCTCCAAATAACTTCGGACGCGTGGGTTCATTCTCTTGTCACACAAGGCCTCACTTTTCAATTCGAAAAAAGGCCCCCACTCTCTCGCGTCCCAATAGATCTGGTATCTCCGCATCCACAACTTCCAGACTCCATTCTCGGACTCCTGGAAAAACAGGCGGTAGAAAGGGTTCACGACCCTTGTTCTCCAGGATTTTACAGTCGCCTTTTCCTTGTTCAAAAGAAAAGCGGCTCCTGGAGACCAGTCATAGACTTAAAAGTGTTCAACACATTTCTAGTCAAACCTACTTTCAAGATGGAGACTCCTGCCTTCATTCGGCGCTCCATCAAACCCATGCAATGGGGGGTTTACTTGGACCTGGAAGATGCATACTTCCATGTTCCTATCCATCCCAACTACCGGAAGTACCTGCGCTTCTCCTTTCGAGGCCAGGTCTACCAGTTTCGGGCGATGCCCTTTGGATTGGCCACGGCTCCACGAGTTTTCACCAAACTCATGGCCGCAGTGAGCGCACACCTCCGATTACACGGGGTTCAACTGCTTCAGTATTTCGACGATTGGCTCTTACACCAGCTCGATCGTCAACTGCTTCTGCTACACCTAGAGTTCTCTTGGAAGGAGCTCCTCTCTTTAGGACTCCTTCTCAATGTAGCCAAGTCAGACCTCATTCCCTCTCAGGATTTCATATTCGTGGGAATGAATTTTCTGACCCACATCAATCGGGTCAGGGTCTCACCGCAACGTATATCAGACCTCCTTTTGAAGGTCAGATGGGTGCTGTCCCAATCTCATATCACAGCTCAAGATTTCCTCTCACTCAACGGTATCCTGAGCTCTGTAGCAGACTTCGTGCAGTTGGGACGTCTCTTCCTACGTCCTCTTCAGCACTATCTCTCAGCTCGATGGAAATGGTCTCCAGACAATCTGCTAACACAGATTCCCATCCTTCCGTCCTTAGTCCCCCACCTTCTATGGTGGCTAGACGAGGAGACCCTGTTGGCAGGAGTACCACTTCTTCCCCCGCAACCGTCTTTACATCTCATAACGGATGCGAGCATGGAAGGTTGGGGCGCTCACCTGGAAACCCGCAGCCTGACATTATCAGGATTGTGGTCTCCTCAGGAGTCTCTCCTGCACATAAACAATCTCGAAATGCGAGCAGTCTTTCTAGCTGTTTCTCAATTCCTATCACATCTTCGGGACTCCTGTGTGATGGTATCGACAGACAACACATCAGTCGTGGCTTACATCCAGAAACAGGGCGGGACACACTCTCACTCCCTGTATCTGGAAACAATGAAATTACTTGTTCTTAGCAAGAGCCTAAACGTCTCTCTCTTGTCCAAACACATACCAGGTCGTCTCAACGCCCTGGCGGACGGTTTGTCTCGCAAACACCAGTTACTTCCATCGGAGTGGACACTTCATCAGGAAGTGGCCAATCAGATATTCCTCACATTCGGTTATCCACTGGTCGACCTGTTTGCGACCAGAGACAACCACAGACTTCCTCTGTATGTGAGTCCAGTGTACGAACCAGCAGCGTGGGCGGTAGACGCGCTTTCGTTCGATTGGGATCAACTGGACGCTTACGCTTATCCCCCACCCATTCTAATTCCCCAAATCTTAGGGAAAATCAGGGTGAGCTCTTGCCGGATCCTCCTGATAGCCCCTTGGTGGCCCAGGAGATCCTGGTTCAACGACCTTCTCGGTCTCCTGTGTGAATTTCCCAGGGAACTCCCGCACAGGTCAGATCTCCTATCTCAGAGAGGCAGACTTCACATGGATCCAGACATGTTCCACTTACACGTCTGGCCGTTATCAGGCAATCCCTGCATAAGAAACGCTTTTCTGTCAGGGCTTCAACGCTTGTTGCCTCTGCAAGGAGAAAGTCCACCAGAGCAGTCTATGATGCTCGCTGGAAACTCTTCTCTAATTGGTGTGTTCAAGGGAAAATTGATCCCCTCAATCCCACTGCTAGACGCATAGCGGATTTTCTAATCTATCTCTTTGATGATAAGAAACTTTCTCTTAGCTCCATCAAAGGATACAGATCTGTGCTTTTGCATACCTTGGCTTTTCGTAAGTCATCACAAGTCTGTGCTGACCCAGCCATTTCGGAACTGATCCGAGCCATGGAACTTAAACGTCCTGTGTCTCGTTCTCTTACCCCCAAATGGGATTTGGCTTGTGTTCTTGGATCACTTATTAAAGCTCCCTATGAACCCCTTAATCAGGCTTCTTTACAGTTCCTAACCTGGAAGACCGTTTTCCTTCTTACCATGGCTTCATCCAAACGTAGAAGTGAAATTCATGCTCTTTCTATCGAAGAAAGCCATCTTCGTTTTGATTCCTCCGATGGCTCTGTCACCTTGTTGTGTCAGCCAGGATTCCTTGCTAAAAATCAACTCCCCTCTATGGCTTCTAAACCCTTCAAGGTCCCAAGTCTTTCTAGAACTTGTGGTAATGAAGATGAAGATAGACTCCTCTGCCCTGTCAGGTCTTTGAAGTTCTATCTTAGTAGAGTTAAGTCTATTCGAGGTTCTCGTAAGAGACTCTTCATTCCCTTAAAAGGGGGGGGGGCGATGTGTCTGCGGCTTCTATTTCCCGTTGGGTAGCCTCGACTATAAAAAGGGCTTACTCTTCTCTTTCTTCAAGGGATTCATCCCTTTTTAAGATTAGACCGCATGAATTACGAACAATGTCGGCTTCGTGGGCATATATTAATCATACCCCACTCTCTGACGTGCTTCAAGCTGCTTTCTGGAGGAATCAGACTACTTTTTCCTCTTTTTATCTTCGTTCTCTGGAGTGCCAACAGGACAACTTGTATTTGTTGGGCCCCCTTGTGGTTGCACAAACGGTAGTATCTTCTACGGCATAGGTATATTACGCTTATCCGTGAATTAAGTTAATACCGTAATAACGAAGATTAGCTGAGAACCCGAGATATGGGTTCCGCTGTGATGGGGAGATTTTCGCGAACCTTCCCGCCTCAGCTGCAAATTCAGCATATGATATCAGGTAACGTAATTAGGCTATTAAAACAATTTTTTCTAGTAAAATTCATTTTAATTAGTAATTACTTACCTGATATCGGTAAGTCCCACCTCCCACCCCGCTCTTCGTCTAATATTTCATATTTTTTATTGGAATAAGAGTGGATTCTGGGTAATGTCCCGTTTTGGTTGTGCGGCTACACGGCACTATGTGACCGCTCTGTCCTACTAGACGGGTTTCTGAAACGTGTGGGATTCCTCGGACGAAAAATTCCGGATAAATTACGATCCTATCGGAGTAAGTAAGCATATGATATCAGGTAAGTAATTACTAATTAAAATGAATTTTACTAGAAAAATTTGTATTGGTAAATATGTAAAGGTTTTTACCCACAAAGTTTGATTATTACTTCAGTTGAGTCTGGTGGATTTGGCAGGCAGTGAAAGAGTGGCAAAGACACAAGCAGGGGCAGAACAACTCAAGGTGAACTGTGAAACATGATCTTATGGAAATAAACTTTGTTGGAAATCAGTGTCTGATAATAAGGATTTGAAAATGGCATAACTGTAATTAAGAAATTTTTCACAAAACCACATATAGTTATATAATTATAATTAACACAAATATTAGCTCAACATGAGGTTGACACAGTTATGTCATAATAAAAGAAAGACAAACAAAAACAAACAAATGTTTAGCAGAATAAATTGCCTCAAAAAATCATCTTTCTACAAACCAATTTAACCCCTTTCATATACATCATAAAAAAGACATTTGACATTGATTTCTACATCTTGCACTCTTCTACATTCAGGAGGCCATGTCCATCAACAAGTCCCTATCTGCCCTTGGCGATGTGATATCGGCCCTGAGCAGTGACCAGCAGTTCATCCCCTACCGCAACAACAAGCTCACAATGCTCATGCAGGACTCCCTTGGCGGAAACGCCAAGACCCTCATGTTTGTAAACATCTCCCCAGCAGACTACAACATGGAGGAAACTGTTATATCCCTCACGTAAGACTTATAGTTATTTATTTTCCTTTGGGAAGATCTCTTGCAAATTTCATGGATGGGGTTAGTAAAATATAAATTGAAACAAACATAAATGTCATCATGAATGTTTGTAGATCACATTTTGTTACATTAGAAAACAAGATGTTGCGTTCAATAAAAGGTGATGCTCGGAGCAAGCCTTGTCAGTATCTATTCACTGGTCCAAATTTTTTTAAGTTAGTCCAAAATTAGGTCAATGTCAGGATCAAAGTAAGGTCAGGTGATGTGAGTGTGCTGAGAGTTGAAAGGAAGTATTAAAGCTTTTTATTTGTATTTGGGTATTCCAAATAAAATTTGTCATTTTAAAAGTATCAGCACATTTTGGTAACTTGTATACCAGTACTTATCAGGTTTTATCCAAAGCCGGGATCACATGAAGCAGATACAAGCTTGTTTATGAAATCAAAATATTCAGAAATAGGATATGAAAATTTATTCACTCAGTCTATATTGCATGATGTTGGTTGCATTCAAACATTTACTTATTTAAAGGGGGTTATAAATCCACAATGTTGTTGTTTTACCAACCACGCCCAAGTTCACAATCAAGACACTTTACACAATATATTGTAATTTATATGGTAGTAAACATATCAAAACCCCATTATGTCCAAAAATATGATGTTAAAGAATAATAAGCAAAGATCTTATATTTCAGTTATGCCTCAAGAGTGAAACTGATCACAAATGACGCATCCAAGAATGCTGACAACAAGGAAATTGCCAGACTCAAGAATGTGAGTATAGATGGATATGAGCCTCGCACAGGGAAAACAAGGCTGAATGCATGTGTGAAAAGTGTTGGGCCAGATTAGCATGTGCCAGTCCAGGGCTTCGCAGGTTAATCTGGTACAACACTTTACGCACATGCATAAAGCCCCATTTTCTGAGAGCAAGGTTCATACATATTGTTAAAATTGAAAATTAAAATTATGAGGGTTTTTAAAGGGACCTTTTCATAGATTTTGGCATGTATTGAAATTTGTCATTAAATGCTTTATATTTATAAATGTAAACATCGGATCTAAAAAGCTCCAGTAAAAAATAACAATAAAATTAAAGAAAGAAAAAAAGTAACTCTCAACTGGGCTCAAACCACTGACACCTGAAGAAAGAGTCTATTGCTTAGACCAATCGGCCATCCGTGCTCATACAATCAAGCAATCCTCATAGCTTCGCAAAATATTACATCAACAATAGCACTCTTCAAATTATTCAATCATTTCGCGTTGCAACGCTTTATAATTTTAAGGTTTTTAAATCTTTGAAAGATGTATATAATGGATATTTTAGAGCATAGTAAATGTTCAGTATTACTGTTTCCTCACAAATATCATAAATACAACGATAATTTGCGAATCTGAAACAAGGTTTTTCAATTTTGTTAATTTACCAACATGTGAAAAGGTCCCTTTAAGAGTATCAGTGATTTTTTCATTTTAACACATGGTTATGCAAGTTTTGCTTTATTTGTTATGTAACTATTTTAGCTCAAAGCACTATTTTATTCGAAGTTTGAATAAGACATCAATCTTGGAATTAACATCACCTTTATAATTTTCTGACACAAAGTTGTTCAATTCATGTTGTCATTTTTAGAAAATGCATCATTTCATGCCAATGAATATAGATGGTTTAACAGTAATTAAAACAGGCTTGTATAGCACAATAACTTTCAATACCCATTCCTTTGAAACAATAAGTCCCAAAGGTTTCATTTATTTGTATATAACATAATATTGTGGTAATATTGCTATAAAAAGTCAAGCATGTCATGGGGGTGGGTGGATTCGACACTTCTGTAACAACTTTGGGTTTAAAACTGCGTTCATGCTTTCATTGACACTGTTTCAAACTGTAGGAATTTTTTGTTTACAAAATCCATACAGTGTTGTGGTAGAACCAATTTTAATAGTGCAACTCTTAATGCAGTTGATTGTTTTACTAATAAATTTTCAAAATAAATTAGTACAGCTGAATATGAAGCATTGTGGATTTTTTTTTTTGACAATATTAATGTATTATTTCAACTTCAAATGATTTTAAAAAATCTACATCTTATTTAAGTGTTTGTAATCTTTCATGTTTTTTAATGATCTTGAATTCTTACAAAATATGCAAAACATGTTGTTTTTTATTAAATATTTGATATGCAGTGTTTTGCCTTGTACATTGCAGGTTATTGCCAAGCTGAAGAAGGGAGAAGCTGTAGAGGAGGACGTTGAGGAAGCATAATCTACAAGACATGATCCAAATAGTCTTACACAGGATTGCAAAGAAATACAATCTACTATACGAACATTTTTTACAAAGAAGTTTGTGAATTATGATCAACCAGCTACAAACCAAAATATTGACACAGCAGCTAAAAAAATATGATCTATAAGATTGAAACGGCATATTTGTGCAACAACTCATTTAATAGTGTTGTAAAAGTTATTTAATATTCTTATATAAGAAGTGTTTTAATAGAACCTTTTAAGATTTATAAAATGCATAGTAGTTTTTACTGATATACTTAACTAAGGAAGTCAGCTTTGTATAATACCGGTATTTCTCTCTATTCAATGTAAAAGATTTATGATAATGTGCACTATCTGGATATTGAGTTAGAATAGAATTAACTGTTTATATACCAGCATGTGTAGAACTAAACTGTTTTGTGATCAGACTTGTAAACACCATTTTTTGTTTTTCAGAAAATGTAAATTGATATGCTGACTTTTATAAATACACCCTTTATACTTGTTTCCATATTTTGAAACATAATGTGCATGTGATTCCGCTGTAAACAATTAAGCTTGATTTCAGGATGTAAATTTCTCAATTGAACTTTTGCCAACGATGTTTATCAAACTTAATTGATTTTAATGATTTGTTTTCTAGGTTAATGATAATCCATATATATTAAAAAAATTATTATGAATGCTACACAAAAAAGCTTTTTTAAAAAATTTTATGTCCTGATATTTACATGAAAATGTTTTAAAAAGAAGTAGAGTACAGTATTTTAAAAAAAGTATGTCAATTGCCTTAACGCATAATGTGTTTGTCAATAAATTAGTTTAACAGACATTAACTTATACAATGTATGTTCAGTAATTAGTATGTATGCTATCTCATAGCACAATTATTTAACAAATGGATTGAAAGTACATTATCTTATTGTTCATATGTTTGTGTTACTTTTGACTAATATGCACATTCTTTACTAGTAAAGGTAGTCATAAACTGATAAATTTCACTGCACATTGACCGGCATATATTTTGATGCTAAATTTAGTAAATTAACTACCAAATCTGTCTTTTGTGAGATTAACTTGTTTGATTGCATTTGATTTTGATTAACATTTCTGTGATATCTTATATTTTTGCTTTTTTGTAGACATTCTTATAATATCGTCCTCAATGTAAATGATAACTGTATTAGTTTATATTTGTAAATTAATAACATGAATAGAATAAACCTTTAAATACTGGGGGTTGGTATGTACTATTGATAACACATGATAGTTTTGCTTTTTTTGTTCTTATTATTTTATTTGTTAAGCTAAGCTTTAAAAAAAACTTTTATTTTTGTAAATTTTGATTTTTTCTTAATGAGTTTTATTCTATTTTTGGTCTGTTGTCTCAATGTCGATATATAGTGAATAGCATCTTTAATGTACTTCTTATTATGTATAAAAAGACCACTTATGTGGCACTCAGAAAGTTGTTTGAGGTGTGTGTAAAGATTTTGTATTTACATTGTGGCAGGTCCGTCCATGTTATATACATGTATTGTGATATATTTGTGTGTTAAGTGAATTTCGGCTGGTCCTATTGTGGTTTGCAAACTTTTATATTTTACTAAACTTATCTATTGTTGGCAAGCTAATTTCTTGCCATGTACTGGAAAGAAAATATTCATTGTTTTAATTATTGCTTATTTTGTCCATCCATTTAGACAATAAAACATACATAATTATGTCTTGCATTTAATGTAACAGAAAGGATAAAACTACTGCAGAAAAACATTACTGTTGATTTTATTATTGTTATTATCTTTCTTTTTCTCAATAAAATTTCTTTAAAATACTCGTGTTTGGTTATTAGTTAATGGGAGGTATGAAATCTCAGGATTGTGTATTGTACTAAAACGGATTTATTGAAATTATTTCTAAAGCCATTCACTTTGTATATCTTTCTATGTAGGGCAGTATTGCCACTTTGGGCTGGTAAACCAGCTTACAGATGAAAAAAGGCGAGTTAGTGAACAGACCCACTGATATGGGATATGCTGAAAAAACAACATCTTTCATGGTAGCAACCTTGACGCAAATCCTGGAATTTCAGACAGTCTATAATGCTCTCAATTGAACGGACGTGAACGTTTAGATTCACATATAGATCTAAAATACTGATGTGCAATTTCTGTGTGTAACAGTTGGTAAAACTTGTTAAATATCAAATCTATTGATAAAACAAGTGAATTGTTTAGTCTGAAGATAAAAATGATCATTTGTAGCTAAATGGATTGATGAGAAACAATATTTTGCATTTCAAATTATAAATATATATGTATAACAAGTGATAAGATCCATGTGGTTCACTTTTTATACACCACAATGACCAAGGACACACAACAAAATATCAAGTGTCAATGTAGAATGTTGTTTTCATTTCAATTATGTGTGTTGCATTGATTATGTTACTTCCTGCAATCCAATGTCGAGCGCTACGACTATTACTACTACTACTACAACACTCGATAGGTCATTGTCATTGTCGGCTAGGGTACTACTTACATGTACCCTGGGTACTCTTAAGTATACTTACATGTACCCCTGGTATGGTAAATATACTGTACCCGGACGATATTAGACTGTACCCGAGTTGTATTCCCGCCCAAAATTCGATGTCGTAAATCGCGCTACCCATTACCGTAAAACGATATTGCTTATCTTAAATTAACTTCTCTTTTTAAAAAATGCATCAACATGCTTGTATAGTATGAGTTTCGATAATATAGTGGCCATTTAACAGAAAATATGACATAAATGTGAACATTAATTTTAAAAAATAGCCGACAACGATCGATTTAGCGTTAAAATTTCGGGGTACGTTTTGTAATATATGTACCGTTCCTGGGGTACATGCAAGTATACTGGTACATGCAAGTATACTTAAGAGTACCCATGGTACATGCAAGAATACTTAAGACTACTACTACTACTACTACTACTACTACTACTACTTACTACTACTACTACTACTACTACTACTACTACTACTACTACTACTACTACTACTACTACTACTACTACTACTACTACTACTACTACTACTACTACTACTACTACTACTACTACTACTACTACTACTACTACTACTACTACTACTACTACTACTACTACTACTACTACTACTACTACTACTACTACTACTACTACTACTACTACTACTACTACTACTACTACTACTACTACCTACTACTACTACTACTACTACTACTACTACCACTACTACAGGGGGTTTTCAGCACTGTCTGCGCCTCCGAAAAACGGAGGAATTCCCAAAGCAAACGGACCTGATCCCAAACCGAAATTATATAAAAAAAATCCCAATTTCCAAAAAAAGTGTCTTATAACCTGTGTGACTAACCAGTGTTTGTTTCGGTCAAAAATATCTGCTATAAGTTTTTGACTGTACAGTTCTTATCTCAGAGTGTAACTGTAACTGAAAAACAAAACTGCGGTACTTGACTAAACCACAGCGCGTATAGAGTCCGTGACTAAACGTTGAACATGCCCAAATATTGCATGTGTTTATTTAAAGAAGACAAAATAACAAATAAAAACAAATTTATTTGTTAAATCACTGAATTAATTACGTATGATAAATTCACGTTTTCCCAAAATGAGCTGTTTCATCGAAGCAAAAATTCCCAAAATGGACAATTTTGTCGATAAACAAGAGATGTGTTTGACAGAAACACAATGCCCCCTATTGCGCCGCTTTGAAGCCATATATTTGACCTTTGACCTTAAAGCATGACCTTGACCTTTCCCCACTCAAAATGTGCAGCTCCGTGAGATACACATGCATGCCAAATATCAAGTTGCTATCTTCATTAATGCAAAAGTTATTGCAAAACTTTAACGAAGGTTAAAGTTTTGGTACACACACAATGAATGAATGACAGACAGACAGGCCAAAAACAATATACCCCCGATCTTTCGATCCGGGGGCATAAAAATTCCCAATTTGGTGAGACTCCTTTTCCCAAAATAGGCAGAAAAACCCCTGTACTACTACTACTACCACTACTACTACTACTACTACTACTACTACTACTACTACTACTACTACTACTACTACTAATAATAATAATTATGATGATTATACCAATAATAATGTTATAACAGAAGGTGGCTTACTGTTCTACTACACAGGTGGTCAGCGTGTGGCAATGATATTAATTAGTTAAACCACGGGCTCTAGATAAGATATGCTCCGTGGTAAAACCATCATTTTGAATGATAAATGATCAAATAATAACAACTAATCAACTTTTCTGATTTTTTTGTTATTTGTTAGTGATTTTTTTCAGATAAGTTTTTTCGGGATATACTATTTTTCATTCAAAACGAAGTTTTTTACTAATTAATATCATAGCAACACGTTTATCAACTGTGTTCTAGATTGCTATCAATACCATAGGCGCTCGATGTCAATGACAATGTTTTTTTTAAATTTATTTATTTTTTAGCTACCCGTTGTTTATTATAATGCATACACATGCTAAATAAATAAAAATCTTCCGACAAAACGTCTTCTTAAAAAAGATAGTTCGACTATGTATGTATAGATATTGACGTCAATATCTATGTACATAGTCAAACTATCTTTTTTAAGAAGACGTTTTGTCGGAAGATTCTTATTAATTTAGTATGTGTATGCATTATAATAAACAACGGGTAACTAAAAAACAAATAAATAAATAAAAAAAAACATTGTCATTAACATCGAGCGCTTATGATCAATACCGGTGAAACCGTACAGGGATCCCAAATAAATGTGTGATACGAATTAAGTTTAGACATGGAAAACCAGGCTGTACCTATTTATAGTAACATGGGAACATACTAAGTTACCTTAAAAGCAACGAAAGTGTACGCACATAAAATGGGCCTACTGCAGTCGAGAACGATCTCTTCCATAACTATATTGCATATATCAGCAAAGGGAATTTTACTTGACGATGACGATGATGAAAATGGTTTTGCTGGTGTTATTTCAGATACAAACGAGGTGAGATGCTTTGTATGTTCGTAGACTCGCCCATCGTTGGCTCGTACTAATTTATCCTATGACGTTTGTTTACCTAACGACCAAACGTATTTCATCTTCTCTCGATTACTTCAGAACAAACTGAATTATGTTTTGACATTTTTAATTATGATATTAGGGTTTTAACAAAATCAGTTCAATGTATTGACAATAAGTTGTGTCTTCTCAGCTCTTCTATTTCAGCTCTTCCTGGTAGGCGGAAGATGTCTGGATTGAAAAAAAAACCCACACGAAATGTATAATTTGGTCTGTATGCAATCAGTTCGTAGTCAACCTACCGGTCATCATAAAATTAAAGATGATACGTTGTATCAACGATCAGACAGGCAGAGAAACACTTAACCGATTTGAAATTAGTTGAGTCTTGACATTTTTTCCACAAGGCTATAAACCACTAATTATATTTCTAGATCTACACAACTACATACTTTGCTACGACCCAGTAATATAATGTACCACTTATACTACCTATTGTGGAAATTTCGACGGTAAATTATGAAAAAGACAATTAGTTCTAAGATCGAAACTCGTCCAACTTCATTATTCATGTTCGTATTATTAAGCATGCATCATATTTTATTATTGTTCATTTTTTATTATGCATTAATGGCACACATAAATGGCCCATTTCTATGTAGCGGGGCATTTCACTCGCAAATATTTTTGGAAAAAATACTTTAATTTCTTTTCTTCTGAGATAATCAGAATAGTTTTTCCATGTTTTAATTAAGACCACTTTTGAAACTAAAAAACGTTTAATAATGTCGTAACTTTCTTTTTTTACGCGTTAATCCGTAACAATTATTTATGAATTCTTTTCTTGATTGTTAACAGATTATAAGCATCGTATATCAGTAGAAAGACTGCTGATTCTTCTGCATATTTTAGAACTGTGTATCAATTATTTGTTATCTTTAAAAAAAGTTGAGATTTTGAAAATTAAAAATTCAGCTTAAACCGACCTCATGATTAAATGGTCGACGGTTTAGACAAAATTATAAATTCAACAATACTTTGCCAAACTGATGATAATTTGTTTAAAATTAACGGAAATAATGAAAACATATAAAAACGATATATATATTATAGGAAATTGTAAAGAAATTAAAGGAAATAGTAAAGAAAATAATGTAACGAAATTTTACCGGGGAATTACCACTTGTATTTTAACGTACACAAATAATTGTGTGTGTCTATTTCTTCCGCAGTTTGTGAGCGTGAACTGGAAACACCCTGTCGGTTGATTGGTTGTTTTGGTAGTGGGTTGGTTTGTCATACTGAAGATATGATATTGAACAAGTCTCTCAAAATTTTGCGTATCAACATGAAACTTCATGGAATTATTTAAATACTATGAAGAATTGCTTGGCATTATATTTTTAGTGCATGGCGATCTTTTTGTTGCAGACTAATGTGCTCTTGGACTTGGGCAACTGTTGGATATTTTACACCAAGAACATGTGTAAATTGTGTTGCATATTACTCTCTTAGTTTTCTGTTAATCAAAACGAAACTTTGAAAGATACGTAGCTTTTCACGTATGTTGCGATATTCTTTGCAGAATTCCTATGCTCCTAACCCAAGCAGAATGGGTTCTCAGTATTTTTTATAAAGAAATTACAATTGCAAAGTCGCAAAAATCGATTGTTATTTAAATATTCAAGTCTATAGTTTATGTTATTCCTGGTGATATTATGATATTTAGCAATATTCATGGAAACAACGTCACATGCAACGTCATCATGTACTTGATAGATTCTATACGAGTTAAAATAAATTTGCGAAAAACCTACTGCATAAACGCTCACCGAGAGTATTTAAGATTGAACATCTTGACATTATTTTTTATTATTTTGTTCGACATCGTCAATAAATGCTATTTCTATGTCAAATAAATTCATACCTACAACAACTAACACATTTCACACGTAAGAATACCGATACAATTGCAACATACTGAATTATATCCAGTGCCCCAGATAAGCTGCGTATCTGCGTCTTTCACCCTATTAAAATGTTTAAAAACGCAAAGAAATACAATATCATGCGTATTGAAAACGCACCCGATTTGCCTTTTACGCACATTCGTCTTATTTGATGCGTACGATACAATAGCTTTGATCGAAAAAACTTTGCTCATTTTCGGTATTTTTTGTGATTATTTTCGTTACGCGGCGACGCTTTTATTCAGCAAGCGCCTGGATGACGGGGCAATAAAACAGTCAAAGCTATTCAAACGCTCTGCGGACTAGATTTCATAGTTAAATAAAGCGGCTGACAAAATTATTTACGACGACATACATGCGTTTTCAATCTGACTTAATCCGTCGTTCATTGTGCAAATATTTGTAAAGTGTCTGTACTTTCAGTTTCTAATACGATGCGTAATAAAAATGTCTAAGAGAAAGACGTCCGCAATTGTTGCGCCAAAATATGTGTCGATCGCTAACTTTATCGAACCAAGAAAGCAAGAGTCAATAAGTGCCGAATCATTTGTGTTATCGATTTTTTTTAAGTTTAAAGTTTATATTATTGACAGTTTTAAGGATTAAAGATGTTATGAAACATCAGTTTATTAAAGTTAATTATATTAGTTTACAGTTTTATTGAATCAATACAATTGTGTGCAGCTTCAACAGAAGTAAAGCAGCAATGGTTTTACTGTATGCATCTTATAACTCATTTCACCCTATTCCAAGAATGAAATCACCCTATTTTTCAAAATCAGTGGGTGAAAACCCTATTACCGAAATAATTATCTGGGGCACTGATTATATCTATAACAAATTGTATAAAAAAAGTCTAACAAAACTTTTAACGTTAAAGAAACATTACGTTAGCGACATTTTTGCGTAACGTTTTGGTATCAGTACGAGTGGAATAATGTAGAATTTAATAAAACCACTTCTCAAATCGTCATGAACCTTAAAGGGGCCTTTTCACAGATTTTTGCATGTTTTGAAGTTTGTCATTAAATGCTTTATATTGATTAATGTAAACTTTGGATCAAAAAAGCTCCAGTAAAACATCAAGAATAAAATTAAAAAAAGAAAAAAAAGTAGCCCGCAGCAGGGCTCGAACCAGTGACCCTCGGAGTCCTAAAGTAAAAACCAATTAAACCGCTCGGCCATCCTGTCAAACATGTATGAGTGACATATTTTATTGTTTATATAAGCAATCTTTGTAGTTTCACAAAATTAAACGACAACAACAGAACTCTCCAAATTATTCAATCGTTTCGCGGTGCAACGCCTTATAATTTGCAGGTTTTTAAATCGTCAAAAGATGCATATAATGGCTATATTAGACCATGGTAAATGTTCAGTATAACTGTTTTCTCACTAATATCATAACTAAAACGAAAACTTGCGAATATAAAACAACTTTTTTCAATTTTGTCAATTTACCAAAACGTGAAAAGATCCCTTTAAACTAATAAATTGTAATAACATTGTAATGGATTCAAACAGCCTGCGTTTACTTCCAAATAGCTTTCAACTTTTACGACCTCGACGATATTTATTTTATTTCTAATGGTTGTATTAAATTTATCAGAGTCTTTATCCGTTTCTTACGTTATATATTACGTTATATAGAAAACACATTTATGTATTGATTTATATAATACTAGGTTAGTGTTGAAGACATTTAAGTTTATTAAGTTTATTTAGCGATGCTTAGTTAACCTAAACCATTTATTAGCCTTGGCAAATGAACATATCTTGAATACATACCTGTTATTCTATTCGTCCGATCATGAAAAATACGTCATTTTCGTGCCAACAAAATAGAATGAGTGATGTGGCCAGAAAAAATGATATTAAACATAAAATGTAAACAAACCATATTGGTTTTGCGAAAATAATATAAAATACAGTACATAGTACAGTACAAGTACTTTATAATTATATCATGCTCAAACAGAAACTCGCTGATTTTTTTCACTAGCAACATTCACATATTTTTAAAGTACCCAATTAACAACGCAAAAAGACGTCACAATCCTGAACGCATATTTATTGTATACTGTTCTCGTTTTCATTGAAAAATAGCTGTCAGATAATTGTATAGAATCGTGATAGTGTTCGTGTTATCTTTGTTTATCCGCCAATAAGCATGCGCATGTTTGTCGTTGAATGTTCTGATTCTGTTTCTGATTCGTGCCTGTTATATCAATCGAATCACTACACTCGTGTATTTATTACGCATACAGAAATCACATTTGTCGCTCCTTGGCCGAATAAACAAGTCTAAACAATACATAGATACAAAGAACAGTATGCACATATTCTGTCTATGTACATCAGATCCCGCAGTCCCAGAAAATCAAACCGACGCAGACGAAGAATCGCACGGGCGCGTACGTATGGCGCGTGAACGACCTGAACAAGCTGACGAGGTTCATATTCCTCGGCTCAGACAACTCCTTCTGCTACAAGGCGACCAACATCGAGCCCAAGAGAGAGGACGCACAATGCATTGACCGGTATGGGGAAGAGAGCGTTTTCTAGCCTTTTTGAAAGAAAAGAAACGTATGATATTTGCGTATGTTATGGGACATCTCTGAGAAATGTGAGAATTTTGTGAAACGTATTTCTGAGCTCTTTTGGTCAAACGAGCATGTTTTTATTTCGTTTTTTTTTGCCGTCCACGATATTACTTTCAGCCCCAAACCAAAAACTACATTAAGTTGATTAAACGCACCCTTTTCTTTCTGAAATATAATCAATTGTAATAAATGTAATGTATATTTGATATTCCCTATAACGAGTTTGTGCAGCTAACTTTATTCATTTAGCGTTGGTAGAAAATCATGTAAAACTAAAACTCGTTGAATCAGTGATCGCGTAGGCATAACCACGCCAGGCTATATAGTTAGTGGTTAGTTTAGTTTCATACTTCTTGTTAATTGTAGTTGGAAACTATATTAATGCTATACGTTTTTAAATATTTTGTATTTATTATTCATCTTATATGCTCTAATTTGTATATCCAATCGATATTGGTGTTTTGTTGCTTTTTTGCTTCATTATGAATACCAAACATAGTCTTAGCGCATTCTTGATCAAATCAAAACACCTCAGGCGTTTTTCTCGCAGGTTGATAGCTGACGGCCGTGGTGAGGAGGTAGTGAAACTGATACTGAGCATAAGTCTTGAAGGCAGGGCGGCGAGACAGAACCCAACAATCTTCGCCCTGGCCCTCTGCGCCCGCTCCAATGACGCGAAAACAAAGAAGGCGGCCTACGAAGCGTTCCACAAAATCTGCCGCATCCCGACACATCTGTTTATGTTCGTCCGATACTGCGAGCAGGAGTCGAATGGCACCGGGTGGGGACGCGCTCACCGCAACAACATCATCAAGTGGTACGTTAACAAGTGCCAGAATCCAGTCGGCTTGTGCAGACTTGTTACCAAGTACCGACATCGCGAGGGTTTCACGCACTGCGACGTGCTTCGGCTTGCGCATCCAAAGCCTAAAGACAATGTCACGGTTGTAGTTTACAAGTATCTGACAAAGGGTTACAAGAAGTTGGAGAAATATCTGGCAGAGAATCCAGGCGTCAAGGATGATGAAAATGCGTCAAAGATGTTGGAATACTTAACAGCTGTGGAAAGGGCGAAAACGTGCACTGATGAAGACGATATCATTGAGTTTATTGAAAAGTTCGGTCTTGAAAGAGAACATATGCCGACACAGTTGTTGAACTCGTCCAAGGTTTGGGAAGCTCTTATCAAGAACCTTAAAATGGAGGCCACTATCCGGAACCTGGGAAAGATTACCTCCCTTGGTCTTTGCCAGCCCAAGTCGTGGGTGGAGCGAGCGCTTGTAGAGCGCCTGGCTGACGAGGAGCTACTGAAAAAGTCGCGAACACACCCGTTTAAGGTATTTGATTTATTAAATATATTATTACATATATTATATGTTATTACAAACACTTCCCTCGGGCATTTGACTGAATATGTAACTTATTACAGAAGGAAAGATGTATGGTACTTCGTATTTTCATCTTATTCTTCATTAATGTGATAACAAGTGTTTTGTTGTTTTGGAATGCGGTCTCACGATTACTTAGACAGAGCATAATTGATTTAATTGAATGTATGTGTGTATTCGTATTAAATGTTGAATGTTTGAAAATAAAAATGGAGCACTAAGACAGAAGTAACGACTCCACATACGAATTTGAATAGTACGGTTTCGACAAAACTCATCCCCGTATTCTGTTGTAATTTAAATACCCTACGAAGAGAAACGAAGAAATGAAAGATTTAGCGTGCTCTACATGTTGTTCATAATCATTTAGACAAAATCCATCGAATATTTGTAATAAAGGCAATATGCACCAGTAACTGTAAATCCTTTGAATTTGTTACAGGTGTTGTTGGCCCTGAATACGTACAAGGCAGGAAAAGGGGACAAAGGTCACCTCACCTGGATCCCCAATGACGCTGTATTGAAAGCCCTGGACGATGCATACTACACGTGCTTCAAGGCGGTGGAACCAACCGGAAAGAGATTCCTCCTCGCCATCGACGTCAGCGGCTCCATGGACGCTCCATGCGTCGGAAGCACGACGATCACTTGCAAACTCGCGGCAGCTGCAATGATGATGGTTACCATGAGAACAGAAGAACATTGCGACATCGTCGCGTTCTCGCACAGACTAGTTCCCGTGGACATTAAGAAAACGGATACGCTGCCAGAAGTCCTAAAGAAGACCGAAGCACTTCCGTTCGGAGGCACGGACTGCGCACTTCCGATGATTCACGCACAGGAACAGAAGAAAGAGTACGACGTTTTTATCGTGTACACAGACAGTGAAACATGGTTTGGCAAGATTCATCCGTCACGCGCCCTGCAGGAATACCGGAAACAGATGAACAACCCGGAGGCAAAGCTTATCGTGGTCGGCATGGCGTCCAATGGGTTCTCCATCGCTGATCCGGAAGACTTTGGCATGTTGGACATAGTCGGGTTCGATTCGGGAGCAACACAGACAATCGCTAAGTTTGTTTTGGGGGAATTATAGACTAATTGTACAAGATCGAGACACTGGTAAAAAACATAAAAACATGTTGAGAAATTTAATTTTTCCATTCTATTTACTTTTTAAAATAATTTATTGTGTTGTCAATTGACCAGTTTCGATTTTATTGAAAACTAAAACCAATTCATAACGTCCAACTTATTTTCTGCGCTCCTAAACTCTTGCGACCGCGTTTATGCGATGTAAATGCACTAAGAATCATTTTCACTCATTTATATAATGTGATTGAAAATAACTAAGTGTTGACGACACGCACGTTTTTGTGTGGTATAAAGTTGTTACTAGATGCATATTTCGTGGGATGGGTGAGTGTTTGGTCCGTGGGCATATGACATAGATGTTTGTTTAATTGATGGCCCGTGAACAGAGTACAAGCAGCTTATTTCACGGCGTTCTTCCGTGCGCGCGCTTGTGCGTTCACCCTATATTCGGATCCAGCATGGATGGATTTTTAAAGCACGTGGCTAAAGTTTCATGTACATAATTTGTCAACTTTGTTTACATGAAGTATCATTCATTCATTTATAATATCCGCTTCATTCAATGAACACACAGCCTTTATTGCATCTCACGCGCTCTCATTCTGTACGTAATTGTTGTTGTGTTACTATTGTATTTTTATGATCGGCGATATTGTGATAAGGACGTAAATATTTGTATGTTTTGATGATAAACGAAAAAAGCAAGAACTTAACAAATATAATTAATATTTACCAGTTGTATCCTAGACCAGAAATTTAAATAGTGTTACGTAGAACTATTTAGATCGTTTAATTAAATTAACATAATTTATTAAATGATTACCATGGACAGTTCACTTTCTTATGCGTAGCAGGTAACAGTATTTCCTACTTCCAATTTATAATTTGCCATATACATAAGTCATTGCACTGTGGCATGCTTCTGCTCTGTTACAATCGTAGTGTCTCGTCATGCAGCTTATATTCGAATTATACCCTGGGTGAAATCATTTTTTGCATAATAGTTAATTGGGAAAAAGGGAATATCGTTTAATTACAGTATTTGATAACGCGGTTTTTATGACATACGATGTCACAAACAATACTAAGAATACTAAGAATTCGAATACGTGTTTTGAAATTTTTAGGCTTTAAAAAGATTTTCAGATGATGCCACGCAATGACGAAATGCTGATATGATTATTATAACGGGAGTGTAAAGAGCATTTTGAAATAATTATGTTGTTAGGAATGCAATGTTTTTTTTTGCAAATATTTATACGCTGTGGAGTGTAGGATTTAATTTCTATCCATCTTCCATGACCGTGGATGGTGTAGGCCGCTAAGAGGGCACAATACACGCGAGTTGCAAAGATTCACAAATGTCTAGAATCGATTACGATTTCATAACAATTTTGAGATTGAATATTCTTGTTCGATTGCATTTTCTGTTTAGATGAAGGTTCCTTAAAAATGCCATAATAAGTTAAGCAGAATCTACGCAAAACATTATTTTTATCAAATGAACAAAACAACCCGCTAAAGGATGGTTTAGCATCAAAATTCACGTGGCAATTTACAATTGATTGGATACACGCTATATGGTGATTTAGTATCACAATTCACATTACAATTTACGCACAGGCTAATCAGTGACGACACTTTCCGCTCTTATGGAATTTCCCGTTTTAAGGAAGTCACTTGTAATAAAAACTTCAGTTTGGGCGGAAAGTGTAAATCTAGGACAACGTTTTACGCCTTTGCATTAAGCCTAGTTTTCACAGAACGAAGCTCATTGCTTCTTTGTTTCAAAATAGGCCCTTGATAAGCATACTTATTGTTTGAAACGTATTTGGGAAAAATATATAAATGAATTCAGATGGCTTAATTGTCTTTTTTATTGAATTTATATCGCATATTCTAGTTTATTTCTGTATAAGCTTCCGTCGTCTGGAATTTGTAGTCAGCAATGTATTAAAACAACTTTTTGTGACACACATTATTTGATTCGCTAAAACGTAAGAACCACAAAAACTTGCATACAGTGAGTAACTTTCATCAGATGATTTTATTATAATTGTATCGCTCCTGAGCGCAGTGTGTCATGGCGAGCTTTGTGATCTCCGTTCGCCCGTCGTACGGTGCGTACGGTGCGTCTACATCGTCAGTATTGACATTGTTAACACTCGAGTGGCCAAATGTATCGTCTAATCTTCAGTATTCTGGGTTATTTGTCCCAATAAATATCGGCTGGGTTTGAAACTGGGTCACGTGAGATCAAAATCACGACCAGTAGGTCAATTAAAAAACTTGTTTACACTTGCACACGATTGTATAAACGCTGTTCTAAGTCGCATTTTTGTACAATCTTCCTGAAACTTGGTCAGAAAATTTCTTCTCATCGTATCTTAACCAAGTTTGGAAACGGTTGAACACTATGAGTGGGGCAGTTTTTCTTGCATGGAAATAGTGGAGGCTTGTTAACACTCTAGAAGTCACATTTAATGCAATGAAATGTGGTGAACATTTGTCATATTAGCTCGGACGAGTTTGTTACTGGTACATGTGAAGACACCAAGTCATATTAAAGAAAATGCTTGTTTTCACTCTAGAAGTCACATTTCAAGTCAGACCTTAATGAATGTTTGTCAGAACATTTGCCCTAATGATATTTTAGTCGATTTTGCAAATACAAATTAAATATGTTTGTTTCATAAAGTAACTTTATTATTATGGACTCACCTAATCAGCATAGTTTTGTTCCTTTTTGTGTGCGGTAAGCGCCGGAGGACCCATGCAACTCTTGTTTATTATCATGTTTTGTATAAATATTACGCATATAAAGTGTGCCTTTTGTTATTTTATTGTTATAACATGAACATTAACAACAATAATATTGCCATGGCGGTTGATATCTGTCGTATTGAAATAATTTTATAACCCGTCTCTTAGGTTGGCAGAGTTTTTTTTAGTAACAGTCCATTGCATGTACGCAATATACACTTATATAATCGGTATTGTTTAGTGTACACAGGGAATGTAGTTATGGAATAGAACTGTAAATGACACGCGTGGAAATGATCATATTGTAAATATATACGTGTATTTAAAGTACCTTTAGATGTTACAGCATTTCTCCTTCAAATCTAGTTTGGATTTACATTTTATCTGAATTTATTAAAGTGACTAATATGTAAACCATGGCCGTTGACGTTAATTATTTAACAAAGTAATTTTAGATAACACGTTTTTGACTCTTTACTTGATTGTTGTTCTTCTTTGGTGTGATTTATTCAAATCATAAATAATAAATAAATAAAAAAGTGTTTCTTTCATTTTTCACATTCCAGGGGAAGTGTATTATTATATTATTGTAATTAAAATATTTCGTAATTAATGATATAATTTTATTATTATGTTACTTGTATTCATGTGTAAAAAACCGCCATCAAGAATATGTGCACGCATATTTGAGAGTATATTGTATATTTTTAAACATTTTCCAAACAATTTTATCGAATCGGGCAAGTTAGCGTAGTTCGTAGAGCGCTGGATAACGATGATCGAGGGTACGGTACCCGGCCTGGATACACAACTTGTACTGGTCTGGAAAGCCGTTCTTTTAATTATTATTAATGTCATGGGTAAGCGCATTATATACCATGAGTTCGAAGAATGACCGTGGTCCTTATATATCGTAACTTATTTAATCAATAATATTTATGTCGATGAATTTGATTTTTTATGCTGTCCGAAAGGGAGTAGGGAGGGCATATGCTAATAATCGCCACCATGTTTATCCAAGAAGATTATCGCCGATAATCGTTTCCTGACCTTATCGATGTCCGTCCGTTACTCTTAAAAACAAATGTGCATGATCCGATCTCCGACACTTATGGTACGAATTTGCTGAACCTTGGTATTTATCATTCCTGTAGAGTGGACATGAGTATAAGCAGGGCGTTTCGATCCATTAATTTGTCGAGAGTTATTGATGTGTGATTGCTAAGATTTCTATTTTTGTTCCAGCGCGTGATCTGAGATCCTTACGATTATTTCGATATAAAATTGTGTGTGTTGTAGTAAACGTTATCGACTTATATTCAAAATAAATTTAGTAATACTTTGTTACAATATTTTACCTAATGATAGCTCGGTGAGTGCGAAAATGGTTGTGGGTCGTAGAAAAAAAATTGGACACGAGTGGGCGGTCGGATAGCCTCATTTGGACAAAGTAAATTCGTGTGAACACTCTAAAAGTCACATTTTTAGTCCAATCTCCAAGAAATGTGGTCAGAACTTTGGTTCTATTGGTATCTCGACCGAATTAAAAATGGCTGTGGTTCTTCGAACAAACATGTCCGCAAGGGGCGGGGCATTTTCCTTATATGGCTATTGTAAAACTATGTGAACTCTATAAGTGTCATTTTAAGTCAAATCTTCATGAAACTTGGTCACAAAATGTGTTCTTAAGATAACTCGACCGTGTTTGAAAGTGGTTGTGATTCGTCGAAGAAATGGCCGCCAAAGGTTCACGTCAATGAAAACTGAAGTAATTTATGGGAATGCCACTTTTCTTCGCAGGCACCTTTTCAACCATCAAAAGGTTAAGGCACCGGTAACATTGGGAAAATAAGCATCGTTTTTAGCCGAGTTGGAAATTGTTTGCGCTTCTTTAAAATTTGCCAAGAGCCTGAAGAGGATAACATACATATAATATATTAGTTTAATCAACTAAAACATATTTATCCTTTTCCTTACATTAAGGTCAAACCATCGAGTTTCAGAAGTTGAGTATCTGTACATTTTATGGTCATAAAGGGACATCCATGATTGATTACTTCTTAGCTAGTGAACGCAATTTCTCATGTATTGTTAATTTTACAATAGGCGAATTTAATGAACGGAGCGATCATGCCTCGTTACACCTGTCTCTTTGTTGCAATAACTTTTCACTCAAACACGAGAAATGCACTGATGTAAAATACAAATGGGACAGTTCCTCAAAGATAGATTTCGAAAAGAAACCATTGCTAAATTACCTGTTTTAATCATTTTGTACATAATAATGATTATTTTAATAGATTGTCAGTAAATAATGCCATACATGAGTTTACTGATACTATCCGCAGTGTAGTGGACCCATTATTTTCCCATACATATACGTTTAGTAATAAACCGAAGTACATGTACGAAGAATATGGTAGCTTAAGTAATCCTGACTGGATTGATTGTGAGTCTTCCCGTCGTTTATATATTGATGCCTTAAAGTGTTTTAATTTGAATAAATCAGATGCTAGTAGATCAAGGCTTTGTCATTATAAGAAACTATATACAGATTTAAAAGAAGTGATGTGCATACCGTACAAAAATGTCTGATATTGAAAACTTAAAGAAAAAAAAAGCGATTATTGGAACTTTTTTCAAATCAAAGAATAAACTAAGCAGTCATAATATTTCATCGGAGGATTTTAAATAATTTTTGAAAAGCTTAGCAACAGTACTTATAATTGCAATAATATCGAAGCAGAGCATTCTGTTCTAGTTATAATTTTAGTGATGATAATGTTGTTCTTCCAGAGTTTGACCAGCCTTTTAGTGTTGATGAAGTTTTATGTGTAATTAAAAAACTAAAGAGACATTAGTCAGCTGGTGTTGATTTTATATTAAACGAATATTTAATAGAATGTAGAGATATATTGTGTAAACATATATGTGATATGTTTAATTGTATACTACAATCTGGGGTTTTCCTGAAAAATGGACAAATGGAGTTATAATCCCATTGCACAAAAGGGCTCTTTAAACGATGTTAATAATAACAGAAGAATTACACTTGTGAGCTGTTTCTCAAAACTATTTACTATAATAATTAATATATATATATATATATATATATATATATATATATATATATATATATATATATATATATATAATGTTTATTGTACAAAAATATATAATAATGACAATAAAAGGCTCTATGTAATATATGTAGGCATGATGACATGTTTTGATAGTATAAATATAAATGCATTGTGGTTTACACTGTATAAAACTGACATTAGAGGTAAAATATTGCAAATTGGTTAAGATCTGTATGAAAATGTTAAATCGTGTGTTAAATCATGTTCTTCTTATTCTTACAACTTCCGTTACTCGGTTGGTCTACGCCAAGGGGAAGTCATGTCCACTTTGCCCTTTTCTCTGTTTGAAGAGGACTTATAGACGTTTGGTTTAACTATTGACGATGTTTTACTTATATTGCTCCTTTTCGCCGATGATATGGCCATATTGGGTAAAGTATTGAAGAAGTCCAAACCCATTTAGATAATCTGCTTTGGTATTGTAATACTTGGGGCCTTAAAGTAAACACTTCAAAAACTTAAATTATGTTTTTCAGTAAGAAAGGCCGTTTACGCTAAAATGAGGCATGGGCATACGTTGGTCATAACATCGAAACAGTAAATAACTTAATTATTTAGGTACTGGTATACATTATACAGGTAGTTTCACATGAAACCAAGATTATTTAGTAGGTAAAGCCCTTAAGGCTATGAACACTTTGCTATACAAGAGTAAAATGTATGATCTAAAACCTAAAATACTTTGTCAGCTATTTGATGCATTTGTTGGTTCGATTCTTAACTATGCATCCGAAATATGGGGCTTTACAAAGAAATAGAACGTATTCATTAAAAAATCTGTAAACGAATGCTACAGTAAAACTCAACAGTTGTAACGCATGTGTTTATGGAGAGTGTGGTAGATACACACTTTGCATTAATCGTTTTATAGCAATCTTCAAATATTGATATAAAATTAGATTGAGTAATAATATTATTCTCCATACTGTGTATAATATGAAGAGTGTCATAAAGGACACATCAATTGGGTCTCATATATTAAGCAGTTGTTAACCGATTATGGTTATGGATATGTTTAATAACCCTAGCTCTGTGTGTGTTACTTCTTGATATGCCAGTTTAGAAATAGACTTATAGATACATTTAAACAAAAATGGTATGGTACATTAAGTAACAGTCCTGTATTAGAAATGTATAGAGTTTTTAAACCTACAATAGTATACGAATCTTATTTGGATTTGTTACCAAGGTAATTTGCGTTTTCACTTTGTTAAGTTAAGAATTTCTGTACACCCATTGAGCATTCAAACTGAGTGGAATGCCCGCAATAATATTCCTCGCAACGAAAGATACTGTGTATGTTGAAATAGTTGAGATATTGAAGATGAGTTTCACTTCGTTTGTATTTGTACATGTCATAGTGTTTTACGACAAAAATACCTTAAAAGGTAAGTATATGTTAATCCATCTGTGTTAAAGTATCACCAATTACTGACTTCATCCGAAAAAAAACCCGAACTTGTCAAGTTGTGTAAATATATAAAAGAAACATTTGTAATTCGCAATTCATCGATCAATAATACAATATAACCGGTATCACTTACAAATCTTTCTGTCATTAAAGGTTTAGAAATGTGTACTATAAATTATGCATTTTCTTCATTGGTATTTATTTTTGTTTGTTTTTTTTCATTTGTCGGCGTCGCACTGGAGTGCGGCGACTAGTATGTAATGCATTTTGGGGGAGAAGTTATTTTACGGAACAATGTATATATTTTTGTTTTAAGAATATCTTGCATAGTGGTGATTTTTTTGTAAATTAGTGTAAATAAGTACTGCATTTGTGCCTATTACATTTATTACAATATTTATTGCCAATAATGCAAAGCTAATTGTTTTAAATAATAACTGATCACAGGGGAAAGATCACAGGGACTGGGCAAATAAGCGAAACCTTCTGGTTTTGTATAAGAACAAAACATAATCAAAATATATTTATTTTGTGGTTTTTCTAACAATAGCGCAGACTTTTGCTGTTCGAGTTTTGGTTAACGCGTATTTTCTTCAATTTTACAAGACGACAGCGATTACACGGTTTATTGCTTTATTGATAACCGTTACACTACAGTCACTTATTAAGGCAGTAGGTGCCTAGTAAGATCGGGAATAGTCGGTCGATATCGCCGTATTCGGAAAGCGTTTCGGCTATAAGCGATATCTACGGTAAAGTCCGTAAATTATACTAAATACACGAAATAAATTTGTATTTTTTAATTTAAGAGTTAAATTTGCTTATCTCTTTAAGATTTAACTATACAATACAAATACAATACAAATATAAGTTAAATTTATTCCTTTCATATAACTTTTGTGTTCATGACGTCACGGTTGTTGACATTTTCTTTTCAAAATGAAAGTGCGAAATAAGAGTGAGCGATTGGCAAAATCGAAAAAGAAGCAAACACCGATCGACAACGTTGTGTTCGATAACAATTATTCATTTACCGAGCTCTGCGATGGCGATTTGTGTGAAAATGACTCACGTAAAAGCCATTCGCATTTGCGAAATGGCGTGAAAAGAGTAAGCAGAAGTGGGTGGGGGGATGGAGGAAGATTGATTGACTCGGTGAGCTGGAGGTTTTGCTAAACAAATTACAGTATGGTCAGTTTTGTAATCTGTGTCCAATTCCTTTGACAATATATAAGATTGTTGGCGAACTACAAAATGGCCTCAGTGGTTATTTGTACGTTGTTTGTAAAAACCCTGAGTGTAGAAAAGTCAACCGTGTTGCTTATGGAAAGCAGCAACATCTCGAGATCAGGGGAATGCCATGCTTTAACGTAAATACCAAGCTTGGAACAGGTATGCATGTCTTCATTTTTCAACCTGCCATTTCTATCAATGTTTAATCATTGTACAATTGCCATTGATCTTTGGACTTCTTACACATTTTCAGACCTATTAAAATTGCAAGTGTCATTACCAGTGAATATTTGTTTATCGTGTAATATATAGGAAACATTCCGGTGTCCATATATTCAGTTTTCAAGTGTAGTTTCGCATTTGTGTTGTTAAATCCAATTGATTGCTCATTCATGTTATTTAATAATGTTAATGATGATATGAATGGATTCTATGAAAATACATTGTGACGTCATTACATGGTAATTTTCAATTCTCTTTTCAGCATTGAAAGTCAGTTTGGGCAGGCCGGTGAAGGTAAATAACTTCCTAACCACTCTAAACATAATGCTTATTGCAAATAGAAATCTTAAGAAGATGGAGGCTCGTGCTGGGGAGGCCATCAAGAAAATCTCAACTGCGTCGTCTAACAAGGCTGCCATTAATGCTTATGAGAAAGAAATGGAGTAAGTGTAAAAAATAACTTTTAATACAATGTTATTGACTATTCTGGTGCCAAATTTTAGTATTTTTTCTCATCAACTGTCTTCTTATTTGCTATTCCAGATGAACATGAAACATATTTATAATAATTGTTTTATTAAAGGCACTGTGTTCATAGTTTGGTAAAATTACATTTTTTAAAAGATTTTTGGTTAGAACCCCAGGGTAGGCACATTATTAAAAAATATTTGTGATTGTTATTATAAATATTAAAAGCTATTCCAAATATTACATTTTTTTTAAATAAATTCATTACTTTTAGTTATAAATCTTATGAAGGAGCATAGGTATAATAAAATTCTGAGCTATTCATATAAATGGTGAATCTTTTTACAAGCGATAATTTGAGTTCAACGACTTGTCAATATGTAATGTGCTTGTTGTGCTGAAAATTGATTTTTCTCATACCCAACGATCATATAAGGCGTCAGAATGAAACTTGAAGGGGAATTACAAAATTCATGATATAAGCATTGTGTGAATTTAATTTTGTTACACAGTTCGAGGTACAGTAATGCCTGATATTACTCAGATTGCTGCTGTGCATTTGAAGACGGGTTTTAAGTTCTCGACATATGTGAAGACAACAGTGCCAATTTCTTCCGAAGCTCAGAAAGTGATTAGCATCTCTGTTGATGAGCATGGCATAATGCGTGTAGATGGTAGAAGTGTTGATAGTGTATCAATTAAAATTTCTCTACATGATTGTATGATATGGCTTGCAAAGTTTCCCAGAGCCATTTTTGTTGCTCATAATTGGCGAAGGTTTTATTTTCCGGTTTTGGTTAGTGCCATGCTGAACACACACTGTTTTGAAACGTTTTGTAATTGTGTAAGCAGTTTTGTTGACTCTTTGCCGGTTTTCAAAAATTGTATCCTGGACAGTCACACAAACAGGAAGATCTAGTGAACGCGTTCTTCAGGCAACCTGCAACACCCACAGTGCTCCTGATGATGTTGAAGCACTGGAATCTTTGCTTAAAACATGTAAAATTACTGACAATATGGCCCACATCTTTACTGTTACTGCAATTGATAATTCAGTTTGTTTAAGTCATGAAAAGCCTTAAAGGCAAAGAACATTAGATTGTAAGACGTGCTGTTGCATAGAGGAACTCTCAAGCGACCAACAGCTGAAAACATTGCGCAATATGGACTGGCCTTGTGTGATTTGAATGACTTTAGGGATACTTTCATTGCTAAAAACAATGAGGGACTACCAAAAGTCACAAACGCAAAAAGATATTTTATCTGAAGTGGTCACTAAAATCGGTCAGTTTTTCAGTGACGAAAAGTGACGGAACGAGATAATATGGCTTTCAAATGACACGCGGTCAGTCAAAATCACGCAATGGCTTTATACTGATAATAAATTATGTACATCTAGTTGTCCTTAACTGGCTGTTTTTATTAAAATATAAGTTGTATATTATTGTGCTACTTGTTTAAAGAAACATGATAACTTTTACATCTTTATGCTACGTAATATTGGGACAACTTTGACATTTTGTGGTGAACTGCGCCTGTATTCATATGTTGCCTTTTGACTTTAGGTGACCTTAAGATTGTATTATTAGCTCGGCTGTTTTCGGAGAAAACTCCGAGGTATTGTCTTAGCCTCTTCGTCGTCCGCCGTCCGATGTCCGCCGTCGTGCTAAAACCTTTACATTGGCTCTAAAATTAAAGTGCTTCCACCTACAACTTTGAAACTTCATTTGTACATGCACCTTGATGAGTTCTACACACCGCACCCATTTTTGGGTCACTAGGTCAAAGGTCAAGGTCACTGTGACCTCCAATATACAACTTTAACTTTGCCTCTAACATCATAGTACTTCCACCTACAACTTTGAAACTTCATATGTACATGCACACTTGATAAGTTCTACATGCCTAACCCATTTTTGGGTCACTAGGTCAAAGGTCAAGGTCACTGTGACCTCTAATATAAAACTTTAACTTTGCCTCTAACATCACAGTGCTTCCACCTACAACTTTGAAACATCATATGTACATGCACCTTTATGAGTTATATACACCACACCCATTTTTTTGGTCACTAGGTCAAAGGTCAAGGTCACTGTGACCTCTAATATAAAACTTTAACATTGTCTCTTACATCACAGTACTTCCACCTACAACTTTGAAACTTCATATGTAGATGCACCTTGATTAGTTCTACACGCCACACCCATTTTGGGTCACTAGGTCAAAGGTCAAGGTCACTGTGACCTCTAAAAAAAATCTGACAAGCTTTCGCAGCGGAGCGTGGCACCCGTTATGCGGTGCTCTTGTTAATGTATTATTATATCAATATTAATTCAAAGTTAGCTAAATTTCTTCACATGTCATGGTTTATAACTTTAGCTTTTCATAAGCAACTAGAAAACCCCCAAATAGAAGTGATATACAAATATATACTTAAATTCATTGCGTGAAAATTAATTGGGGTAGGCATACTCAAGTAAAATGTCTTGAGATAGGAACGGTAAAACTTCCTGAAATTCATTCAGTGTGTAGAAAATATGTTGTGTTAAATAAATATGTACAATATATGCATTTCATCACACTACATGTGACATAAAACGTAATTAAAGTTTCTTTTCACTGAACCATTTGTTGTCGTTTTTGCCATTTTATCTAGATAAGCGCATATATTATTGGACATCGAAGGCACAATTCTCTTTCAATGACACTTTTTAAATTCTGTATCTACTAACAAAATCCAGTCGAGTACGTTTATTAAATTAATTGTCAAAATATATGTATATCCCATTACAAAAAACTATATATTTTGGATAAAGGGTAAATCCATAGAAAACGCCCAACCGAGTCAAAGGGTAGGTGTATTCAACCAAGTATAAAAAGTTAACCGGCTGGTAAAAAGTTTTAAAATTTTGCAATTAGTTGTGATTTACAATTTACTATGTGGAAATAATAACAAAGAGTGTTTCTGGAAAAGTACCCATTAGGCTCCCACTACCTTAATATCTTAGTTAGAAGGTGACTTTCAAGCGGTTCCGTAGTGTAGTGGTTATACGCTCGCTTCACATGTGAGAGCTCCAAGGTTCGAGCCCCAGTAGAATCAAATTATTTCATTTGTGTTCTATGTTAACTTTTTGTTTTGATGTAGACATTTTAGTTTAAATAAATATGCTGTTTTATTGTAACCATTTTTTGTTTTTATTATGCCCATGAAATATATGTGTGAGAGGATTGGGGGGAGGGGGGGCGGTTCGTTAACACATTAAATAATTTTTTGTTTTACTATCCTAGTTACTAATAAAGGTGCTATAGAGCGCGAAGCGCGACACGTATTATTAATTGTAATAATGAGTCTTGATAAAGGAAGCTGCCGCTTATCAATGATGAGCATTTTACAGCACCCCAGTCTCATACCTATCAAGTCCTCCTATAAGTTATTTTAAGAACCACATATAGAAGGCCGCAGGCCTGACCCGTATTTTGCCAGTGGTATGGACCCTTTGGTATGGACCTTTAACCCCGCTCACTATCCAGCGTTTAAACTTCCGGGTTTACATTTAAACGGACCGACTATTAATAGCTTATTAATATCTTAGTTAGAAGGTGATTTTTCAAGCGGTTCCGTAGTGTAGTGGTTACACGCTCGCTTCACATGTGAGAGGCCCAAGGTTCGAGCCCCAGTAGAATCAAATTATTTTATTTGTGTTCTATGTTAACTTTTTGTTTTGATGTAGACATTTTAGTTTAAATAAATATGCTGTTTTATTGTAACCATTGTTTTGTTTTTATTATGCCCATGAAATATATGTGTGAGAGGATTGGGGGGAGGGGGGGGGGGGCGGTTCGTTAACACATTAAATAATTTTTTGTTTTACTATCCTAGTTACTAATAAAGGTGCTATAGAGCGCGAAGCGCGACACGTATTATTAATTGTAATAATGAGTCTTGATAAAGGAAGCTGCCGCTTATCAATGAGGAGCATTTTACAGCACCCTAGTCTCATTACTATCAAGTCCTCCAATAAGTTATTTTAAGAACCACATATAGAAGGCCGCAGGCCTGACCCGTATTTTGCCAGTGGTATGGACCCTTTGGTATGGACCTTTAACCCCGCTCACTATCCAGCGTTTAAACTTCCGGGTTTACATTTAAACGGACCGACTATTAATAGCTTATTAATATCTTAGTTATAAGGTGATTGTTCAAGCGGTTCCGTAGTGTAGTGGTTACACGCTCGCTTCACATGTGAGAGGCCCAAGGTTCGAGCCCCAGTAGAATCAAATTATTTTATTTGTGTTCTATGTTAACTTTTTGTTTTGATGTAGACATTTTAGTTTAAATAAATATGCTGTTTTATTGTAACCATTTTTTTGTTTTTATTATGCCCAAGAAAAATATATGTGTGAGAGGGTGGGGTGGGGGTTCGCCAACAGATTTAAACTTTTACAGTGTTTTCATATCAATGAGTACTCAACCCCTATCGTAAATGAGCAACGTAAGAATGAGTTCAGAATCATCTTCCCTTGAAGTTGAGAAAAATATGAAATTACGCTTGGAAGCAGATTTTTTAAAACCTACACAGTTATGTTCCATTTATGAAAACTGCACACGGATGCCATTAAAAAAAGGAAACCAATGTTAATATAATGAACTATGTAATATTTGGGGGTTGCAACACAAAATCATAGATAATTGTTATTTGGGGGTTATAACACAACATCATAGATAATGGTTATTTGGGAGTTATAACACACAACAATAGATAATGGTTACCGGTATACCAGTATCTTTTTCTGTTTTGTCTAAAATAATCGGCTAATATATTAATATTTACAGTAGAAAAAAAATCGTTCCTTGTAACTTCATTGAGTGCCTTTTACACTGAAATTCCCGACGCCCTTTGATGCTTTGCATCAATACGGGTCTTGTTTTAAACTTAATTGTTTAAAAATAATAAAAATGTATTGAAAACGTGACATACTTCTATACTGTATTTATTAAGACGATGTACTTATGTATAAGTGTAAATAAAATGTATGCTCTGTTTTATATGTAACGTGACGAATATTTGGAGCATTATTGAATAAATATCGAGGGGTTAGAGCCAGAACGTAATAAGTCCATTTTTCAAATAGTGGAGAAAAACGCAAAAGAAGGTTTGACACACTACAACTTTTATTTGAATATGAATATTAGCATAATATTATGTTACAATATTAGGTAAAAGTATTGTTATGGCATTATAAACATATCATAGAATTGCATACAATATTCAATGCGTTTGTATTCAAAATAGCACTTACTTCATTATGGCATAAAGGTAAAACATATATATTTTCTGTGTGCCACTGTGTTAAGTGCACTTGGTGCTACTTAGCATAAGAATAGTACCCTGCTTTTCCTATGCCATACAGATCCAAGTGCCCTTAAGGCAAAACAGCCCTGTGCTATGCATCTTTTTTGAGAGACTGAACGAAACATGTGCACTTAGCACAAGTTCATATTAATATTCATAATACGAGATATTATTATAAAGAAGTATATCATTATTTCCTTTTGCATTCTAGATTTTAACAGGACATACACATGTAACAATACATATATTTCAACCAGTATGGACTTGTTTGTCTCCAACCTTCACAGTGGAAGAAAGTCAAGGTTCAGATTTTCTATTCCACATTTGAATCTTCACTTTCTTCCATTGTATCTGGTTCGGGAAGACTGTCCCTAGTTGTCTTATCAGATGGAATATCCTTGAAATACTGGTCATATTCTAAAGGAATTATTCATCAGAGCAAAGTGATAGCAGGTCTTTTTTCTTTGCTACTGTAATTGGAAGTTTGGCATCATACAAGGGTTTTAAGTCACATTTAATAGAAGGTACTTTCCTTGAGGATTAACGTTGCCTACACTGAAAACTGGTGTCATCGAAACTGCTCTTAAAAAACACACGCCCCGGATCACTTTTTTTGCAGTTTTATCCATGTTATTTTTGTCCATAAAACGTTTTGTCCACTTACATTTACAACGTTTAACTGTAGTACATATTTGGCTACATGCGTAATATCTAAAAAGTCATAGTATTTCATCGGCACTACAACATACGGGTTTCTTTTTCGTACAACCTTCACAATTGTTTCTCACTGGCTTGGTACATATACTGATGTAAGTTTCTTTGCTCGTTCTATCGAAGCATGTACACTATCACAACTCCATCTGGGTATGTCCACTTTCTAAATACTTTTGTTCAATAGTGTCTCTATGTTTTTATATTTCTCTTAAGCATGCATCAATGCAACAGTAACAACCCTATTTCGATTTTGACCACAACAACAGTCAGAATAAAAACAGTCATTCTCTACTGTGATAGGAAGAGATTTCATGTAAGTCAAAAGACAAGTTCCCTCTTCACAAGAGCCCCGTTTTCCTTCAGTTTCATTCCACAAAAACCATGTCGAACTTGCGTTTTGTAAATAATAAAAGGAAAGATTGTAACAATTGAGCTTTTTTTTAATAATAACTTTACTCACAAGAGAACATGGAATCGGTAAACAGCCTCTTGATCAAATGTTGCAACATGGTATGACTTGTCTTGTTTTGCACGAGACTTATCCAACTTATTTTCATATCTAGCTCTGTTTTTTCTTTTGATATGGTATTCAAAAGCAATTTTCAAATCGGTGGTTAGCTCGCCTGCTATCTCCTTATTTCTATACACAGCGCACGTCTGAAACTGGTCCTTCTTGGTTATATGGAATGAATAGTTAAACTCCTCACAGATAATTGTACGATACATTGAACTTGATATGTATTGCCTGCCCGTTTCTTTACAGTTTTCTTTGTATAATTAATACAATTTATTAATATTTAAATCAGATCGTAGACAACGCCTTTTAGTGTCTTGGCGTGTGTAATGTGCTTCTACAGTAGGAAATGATTCTATATGATTACGAACATCTTCTATGATTGCATCTGGGGTTCTGTTATGGGGAGTGTGCTTTCCACGCCTGTCAAAGGAAGCAAATGTTCCTGAAGTTAGTGATTTCAGTGCTGTATTTATCATTCTGCCACCAATAGCTAACGTCTTCTGGAAGAAAGCTTTGCAAATACATTTCATATCTAAGTGATATACTCTGGAAATAGCTCTGCGCTTTGATGAGTGTGTCCTTACACGACTCGGCACATCCCCCGTAAATGGCAATTGTAAAATATTGAAAACAATCCCTGAATTATGTGAATATGAATGAAGTTGGATTAACATACATCCCGATCAGACTATAATATTGAATACATTGTATACCATATTGTCTGGTATAAAACAAATAGTAACATAGGTTTTAACTCAAATTCCTTATGCATAATACTAGTATGGTTACTTTGTTTAAAATTATTATAATGTGTGTATTATAAACTGGTAGGAGGGAAACTTATGTTTGTTCTCCATTTCATGTGCGTGAATTACATTTTGAACTTGAGTAAAATACCTCCTTGTTATACCATTCGACCCTAATATATTGACTGATTGTATTCATAAATGTAGCATTATTTGTGTTAAATTATATTTGTATGTTTCTTATTGGCTTTTGTGGTCATATCCTTCATTAAAATAAAAAAACCTATATGGTAACAGTGATACATGCGTTGTAAAGTATAACACCCTGATGTGCGTGATGCTATTCGAGACTTAAGGTAGACGTAACTATTACTCTAAGAGAGATTCGCAGGATGTCACATGCTGAGAAACATGCTGATAATCATTCATTGCTAAACAAGTGATCTACGTAAATTGATGCGGGGTGTTACAAAAAAAAAGAGATTATAATCAAAGATAATGTTCTAAGTTCATGAGGTCCTTCCGGAACAGTGCCTGCATTATGTGGAGACCCATAGTGTGTCCCACCACTCCTACCTAATTTAATTACTAGACTCATGAAAGTTGTAACGAATTTTAAATTAAAGCTTCAGTTTCCAGCTACATATGTATTTAGGTTGTACTGAAAGTTATTCAAATTTGGTGTGGTCTTATGCTGTGGGCGGGGGGGGGGGGCGGATTGCCCAGAGGAAACCCACCTGTCCGTATAGTTACCACCTACCAAACTCACGTGCCCTGGGAATGGGGATTGAAACACGGTTGCAGAAGTGAGAAGTGCATGTTCCAACCGCTGCGCTAACCGTAACCGGACAGCCTTGTAGATAATGAATTAACATAAACCTATTTAAATTGAGATTTTGAAAATCAGGTCAATGCCGTTGCTGCATAATACAACTAAATCTGGTCAACGTGTTGCTGCATAAAACAATTAAATCAGGTCAATGTGTTCGTTGCACAATAAAACTAAGTCAGGTCAATGTGTTTGCTGCATAATACAACTAAACCAGGTCAATTCGTTCGCTGCGTAAAACAACAAAATCACGTCAATGTGTTCGCTGCATAAAACAACTAAATCACATGAATATGATTTCTGCATAATGCAACTAAATCAGGTAAATGTGTTCACCGCATAATACAACTAAATCGTGTCAAATTGTGTTTGCTGCATAATGCAACAATGAGGTCAATGTGTTCACTACATAATACAATAAAATCAATGTGTTCGCTGCATAATGCAACAAACAGGTTAATGTTTTCACCGCATTACGCAACAAACAGGTAAATGTGTTCGCTGCATATTGCAACAAACAGGACAATGTGTTCGCTTCATAATACAACTACATTAGGTCAATGTTTTTGCTGCATAATACAACTAAATCAGGTCAATGTGTTTGCTGCATAATGCAACAATCAGGTTAATGTGTTCACTGCATAAAACAACTAAATCAGTTTAATGTGTTTGGTGCATAATACAACAATCAGATCAAAATGTGTTTGCTGCATAATGCAACGTTCATGTCTATGTGTTTGTTGCATAATACAACAATCAGGCCAATGTGCTCACTGCATAATGCAACAAACAGGTCAATGTGTTCACTGCATAATACAACAATCAGGTCAATGTGTTCACTGCATAATGCAACAATCAGGTCAATGTTTTTTTCATTAAACAACTAAATCACTTGAATGTGAATGCTGCATAATTAAACACTCACTTCAATGTGTTTGAAGCAAAATGCAACTAAATCAGGTCAGTGTATTCGCTGCATAATACTTCTAAATCAGGTCAATGTGGTCATTGCAGTACACAACTAAATCAGGTGAATATGTTTGCTTCATAATGCAACACTCAGGTCAATGCGTTGGCTGCAAAATGCAACGAAATCAGGTCAATATGTTTGCTGCATTATACAAAAATCAGATAAATGTGTTCGCTGCCTAATGCAATCAGGTTAATGTGTTGGCTGCGTTATACAAAAATCAGGTCAATGTGTTATCTGTATAATGCAACACTGAGGTAAGTGTGCTCCCTGCTTTATACAACAATCAGGTCAGTGTGTTCTCTGCATAATAAAACTAATTCATGGTCATTCATACCTTGACAAAAAAATTAGTTTTGACAGTGATGTATGCATTTGATTTTTCGTTCATTTGCTCTTCTTATTGATATCCGAGTTTTTCAAATTGCAGCGTTTTATCTTCCTCTGATATATTGTTTAAGTGCTAGAAGGTAACAACATTGCAGGGCATAGACCTAATTTTTGTAAAATAATACATGTCATTTACCCAAACGGGTATGGAAAATTAAAAAAGTGCTATGTAGCAGATATATTATAACATGTATATTGCCTTTCTAAGTTTTGCTTGTCAGCATGATCGTGGCAGTCCAACTAGGGTTTTCCGGTCAAAATTAGCAATGTTTGTATGAATCCGGAGCGAAATATACATAGGACAATTTGTAAGTGACTATCTGATAAATCGGTTAAGTTGTTAACTCTTATCGTGTTTAATTTGGTTGTTATTGTATCTATGAACTATGATGTTCATAATAGCAATACTTAACTATCGGTCCTTCACAGTCAACATTGAAGTATGCCCTTTCGTTTACCAGATCTGCTTGCCGCTCCTCACAAGTAGTTATTTCCTTTGATCTTGATTGTGACACCAACTTGTATGTGGTACTTACAGTAATATATTAAAAAGCAGACCCAATCCGAAAATACTGTGTATGCCCCGGCATTGACTGACTGAGAGGTATATAATGATTGACTCATCCTTCCATTTCTACATGATTAACTCAAAATGACACATTCCATAGAATATCTATTATGTTTCCTACAAAGCTTTCATACTTGCATGGATGTTGTCCTTGAACACTATCAACACACCCACTCTAACCTGACCTCATGTTGCTGTTGACGCTGACCTACATTTTGCTCAGACTAATGCTGAGTCCAATCTCTTGTTTAACCCTTTCCACTTAGATGCATATTTGTACACATTTGTAGTCTCTTACAAAATAATATTAAATTAAATTCCTATTTAACAAGATGCAAGTTGTTAAGGCCTCATTTTCAACCCTTAGATAATGATTAGCAGCGAACAGCATAAAAACCTGAACAGTCGGCGAGTTACTCGCAGGGTTAGAGTTAGAACGGTATTTTAGAACTTTTCTTTTTTCGTCAATCTGGTTGACTGCCCCTTTAAGGCTAGTGACTAATTACTGACTTAATTAAACTGATCTATACATCGTATCTTAAAATCTGTATCTTGTGCAAAGTATGCTGTCTCATCATGTGTTTTTAAAAGTCATTTTTTAGACATAATTTCACTACCAACACCCTACCAGCTCACATGGAAATATTTATAATAGGTGCCATAATTATGTATCTTTATCAAGACATGGCAGTGGGAAAAGATTCGTGCTTAATATCATTCAGCATGTATTTCTATGAAGTCAGTCATGAGCCACTAATTCAGAAAACAGATGCAATTTTTATTAATTGCTATTTCCAGCCATCCACTATTCAAGTACTCACAGTCAACAAGGGTGTGTGTTGACTATCTTGTATTATCCAAAGGTTTTGACCTAGATTCCTTTCCATACTTGTATGCAGCGAGAAAATTGATGTCAGATAAAATTGCGCACATGTTCATGTTTTTTGTATGTTCATGCTATTTGCATCTTCCTCCCATGTCAACATTAGTAGATTTCACGCAAACAATCTGCCTTTCATGTAAACTTAAGTAGATTTTACGCAAACAATTGAAGACCACAATTTACTGTTCATGAAATATTAATGCTAGACATTGTTTAATCTATAAAAAACATTTAAGTTGGCAATTTTGTTATGCTCTCTTCCAAAAACACTTTTAATAATTTAATATTCAGACTGGAGGAGGATGAATGGTAGATTGTTCTCAAGTGTTTCAATACAGAGTCATGAATGCATACTTCAACCACTAGTTAATAACAAGAAGTGTTCTCCTCAACAAGAAAGATTTTATTCATAATGAGAAATGTTTAATTGAAACTTGAAGTGATTTTTGAAAAACACACTCGACTGAACAATACCATCATTGTGAATATTTACTTGGAAAAAGTAGTTTGAGTATGAAAACCCACCAATGGTTAAAGAGGTTTGTTTTTAGAACATTCAGTTCGTACACTTATTATACAATTTTAAGCAAGCTCCATAAGATACTTTGCAAATTATTTGTAATTGACTGACATGTATAGTTTAATCATATAGAATACATACATGTGCTATGTTATCTTCTAGATCATCTATGGCAGTATAGTACTTGCATATTTCTGCATATGAATTTTTTATCATTTGTTTTCAATGATTTTTATACCTCAATATAAGTAATAATTTCCTTTTGCTTTATTAAAATGGCATGAGCAAACATTTTAGTTCAAATTGCAGTATAAAGTGGATTTTAACAAGTTTACAATTCCACTGCAATTTACAGAATCATTTTTAACTTTGCTATAATTAATTATCATTCTTCTACCACCCTTACCTATTTTATGAAGACAGAGTTTGAAATTAAAGGTTATTTTACGACAAATCATGTGGTTATACTGCAAAACATTATGGAGTTATTCTGCTATCAAAACCTGTAAATGTTGTAGGGATTTTTTCCTTCTTTGCGTGTGGCCTGGGTCAGCCATCTCACAGTTTTGATGCAAGCATTTCACAAATCTAATATATCCACACTATTTTACAAAACCAGCCTTTGTAAGTTGTTTGACATTTAACAGACATTTTATATTCAAAAGTACAATTCATCCGTCTGTCTGTCACAAACTTTTTAGAGCTATATCTCAGAAACTCTTTAAGTTTTTTAACATGAAACTTCTTAGGTGTCTATATGGAGAACGGGGATATCAATTTAACGAATTTGCTTGTTGTTAAGGAATTACAAGTATGAAACTGGTGAAACCAGTGTTGTAACGTTAGTTCGGCTAAAACCCCACACCAGTGCATTGGACCGTCAGTAAATTGTATAGTAAAACTTGAGATCCTTTGTTTAAAAAGTCAGCCTGGGGATCCAGATTTGTTTGAATGAGGAGTCACATTAAAGATATCACAGTAAGATTTAAGCACGCACTTTTACAACGGAAATACCTTGAATCAGAAAGATCATGTGACGAAAGTGAAAACACTTGAGTAATGTAGTACTGGCAGAGAGCGAGGAAAGGGCAGCAATTTGGAGTAGATTTTCGTATTCTTATCCGTTTATATCAGTAAATATTCTTTAAAGCTTGAATAATTTCTTTTCAAATAGATTAAATTGCATTTTCATGAAATGCATTTTAATGTCAAATATTGATTATATGTATGATTTATAGGGAATCCTATGCGCATGTGACATGGCACAATTGTTATTGACAAAGGTTTTAAACTTGGAAAAAATTATATGGCTTACATTTCTCACACGAGAACTAAAATTCAATGTATAACTAATGTGTCTAGCCACACAACAGAAATCACATAGACAAACATTTTAATGTTTGTCAAAAGTATTGACTATGGATCATTGAAGATACAGTTAAACCTGTCAAAGTTTAGTTGCTCATATGATGTATGATTTTATTTTTCGAAAAAGCAAAAGTGTCCAGCCAATGAGAATATTTTACTATACCTATGCATAAAAATCATCATTTTACAATTTCTACAAGTATGTGAATATTGTTTGTAAAATTTTGAGGAGTTTGTGACTAAATTTCTCACAATTTTGAAATTTGTGGGATTTTTTTTTTCAAATAAATTGAGAGTCTTACTTTTACTTCACAAAAAAGGAAAGAGAGCCCTCTGTTGTCATGGTAATTCAAGAAATTCCCAGATGTTCAGATCAGTAAAATGTGCATCCTTAAATATGTGATATAGGAGACGTTTGACAAACATATCATTTCTGCATTCGGCCCAGTGAAACCACATTTAAGTAGTAAAACGTTCATACATAACTTACCAAACCTGTTGACTTGGTATACATTTTGCATGATTAGCTTAATATTGATATTGAATGTAGTTTCCTCAAATAATCTTAATGAACCTGACAAAAGTTATTATAATTTAAGATTGTTGTCGTCATAAAAACAAATGTATGTATTTTTTGTGGAAAAAGGGCATATTATGTATAAACAATCATGTTAGATTTAAAATTATATATAGCTTACGTTGTTTGTTAAGGTTATAACCAACAGTTTGTTATTCTGATGCTTGTAATTAATTCCTATTCATCGGAACTTCAAACCGTTGGTGTTACCTCACGAAGACAATTATTAATTCTCTTCTAATTAACTCATGTCCATTTTGTCTGGGTAAATCAAAAAAACATGCAAAGTTTAATACTTTCATGCCATCAAAGTTGTGACCTACAAGGATTTCATTACAGTTCATAACACCTACAGCAAAGTAGAGCAAAGTTACAGTACAGATCTAATAAAGCAAACTCCGATTTTCGGTTAAAGCCAAATAAAATATAAAAGTAAAAATGTTCATCTCGACAATATTTAAATCAAAGTAAAATTTGGGCCAATTAATATAAAAAAACCTGGTCAACAGGTTAAAGGTTACGCTAAAGTTGTAACAACTGTAGAAGCTACCCTTATGACTAAATGATGATCACATTTGGTAAGAATTTGTATCATCACAATATCACAACAAAGATGAAATCTTAGTAAAGTGTATTAAAAACTTAGGTTACCATGTCAAATATAAGAAAAAGCTTATGAACACTATAAATGCTTTGATTGTTTTAACTTAGTCAAATGAAATATAGCCTGAATGGTTTAGGGTCGCATGGGTTAAATAGATTTTATAAATATCAACATAATATTCAACATCAGCGCATTCAAAATGCAATGCCAATAGGTTTCATATTATATATATTGACTAACATCCTTGTTAATTATGATCCTGAAGTCTTTACATTCCGCACTCCAGGGACAACATCCTTTTAAACACATCGATAGACCAAAAACTACTTATAACTTATTATATTCTGAACCGCCTTGTCACTTAGGTTATGTAAATTGATGCCTATGTTGTAAATGCATAGTGATTCTCTACAGCAGTTGTTTAAATGTGAATGCAGTGGTAAAAGCTGGTCACAAAACGAGGTTCACATAATTTGTATAACAAAATTAAGAGATTAACCGAGATTTACCTAAGTTGAAGGTTGGTCACAATTTTATCGACTGAATACTGTTAAATCTTCTGTGCTTTAGTATTTGCCTTGCATCTTGTATTTTGGTCCTCTACTGAGATTTAGCTAACGTGGTTGTTTGCTTCTATTTGTGTTGTCTACAATCAGCTTCAAATTTCCACTTCAACCACTGGGAAGATTCGAACAAACCTTCACATAAATGATCAATGGGTGATCCTCTATCAAAGTTCTTCAAAACGTTCCAGTAAGATGCATGTATTGATCATCAGGAGTACGGTGGCATATAGGTGACATTCACTCCTTTTTGTTAATCACTCCTCTTGTTTTACATTGAACTACCTCTTTTTCTATCTCGTTCCAACGACATACTTACTTGAGAGAACGACTTACTTACTCGAATTCGAGGGAACAGTCAGCTTAGTCGAGTGAACGATATAGAAAAAAAACAGGAGTGCACAACTAAATGAAAGAGGCGTGCAATCAAAAAAGAGCGGTGCAGTTAATATATGAGGGGTGCATTAAACAAAAGAAGAGAGCATTTTAACTATCTTAAGGGAACGACTTACTAACTCGTGGGAACGAATAAGTTATGTTGTGGGACAACTTTCTTAGTTAAGGGAACGATCGAGATAGAAAAAAAGAGTGCAAAACTAAATAAAAGAGGAGTGCAACGAAACAAAGAGCGGTGCAGTAAAGTGTTTAATGCACTTCTCCTTTATTTAATGCACTGCTCTTTTTTCATTGCACTCTTCATTTATTTAGTTTTGCACTACTCTTTTTTGTATCTCGTTCTCTCGACTTAATAAATCATTCCCACGACATAGTTAACTCGTTCCCTCTAGTTAGTATGTCGTAGGAACGAGATAGAAAAAAGAGGAGTGCAGTTTATAAAAAAGAGGAGTAAATGTCATCTCTATGCCACTGTACATCTGAATATGAATGCAAACATGTCTGTATAAATTTAGTTTATTCTCAATCATTTAATATTAACTAGTTATATTTGTTTCAAAATACATTTAAGCATATTGATCTATTTAACTTTGCTTTGAATAATTGTTCATTGTTTTTTTCATTCTGCCTCTTCTTACCATGTTAAGGATGGCCCCCACCTTGCCCCTGTACTGACCTGTGGGTCATTTTTATTGTCATATGGGCTGGGATGGTCATGGAAGGAAGAAAGTGTAAGATTTTGAAGGGACTTGTTCACATGTTTTGTGAGAAGGTTGACTGACATAAGTCAGTGATATAACTAAAAGAAATTAATACAGCAACAAATGTAAATTAAACAAAAACAGACATATACCGGTAACTACAAATTATACAAATATATAGCAGTACATATTGTATGGTATCGTAATATGCTTTTGCTGTTTTTTTGAATCTGTATATTATTTTAAGTAGGCATGTTTTAAAAGACATGCGTATCTTTGTTTAAAATTTATTTAATGTCATTTCATAAACTGTATTATTTCCGTTTTAAACCGAGACTGTACGATTTTGTCAAATATTTAGGAATTTATATAAAACGTGTAAAAACTTATTATACATATATTTCAATATAAATTAAAATAAAAGTTAAGAAGGACATGTGTCGAAAAATGCGAAATAAGCCATATATTTAATTCTGAAATCGACAATGTCTGTACAGTCGAGTTCGCCAGCATGTATATCATGCATGTACGATGTGAATCTAAATGTTGTTTTACGGATCATTTTAATTTCCTGCAACGATATATATTCATACGACACACGAACACTAACTCCGAACCTAATAAAAAGATGAATGCTTCGGTTATTGTAGGAAAATATGTACGAAATATATTCGTCACAATCGGCTCGGGGCTCTAATTTGTCTTTGCTGCATTTTATGAAATTCGTCTTCAATGTATATTTTTTCTTGCCTGGTTTGCGTTATTGTAACATATTTTAATCAATATATTACAATTTAACACATACAAAAATCGTATAATCTCGCTTTAATAATATTTGTTAAAATAAATTGCGAACTTTTTAACCAATTTATGTAATATTGTTCCATCTAAATCTGTAAAATAAATGACACTAACACAGGGCATCAACAAGAACGATCAAGAACGTGTCCTTTAAATATTGCTCAATCTGTGTCAGTTTGCAACATGTATGGGGAAATTTTGTTGCCTTGTTTATATGATAAGGGATTTGATTACAGAACATGAATATATCTTTAAACATTTTCTATAAAATATGTGTTCGTCATTTTCAGTAAACAAATTGACTCCATAATGTAACATCAAATACTGCCAGGAGAAAAAAAGTCAGTTGAGGAAGCCAAGAAATCATGCGAGAATTTCTAGCTGCTTACCTACTCTGGAATGTATGGGTTTAGTTTTAACCTACGCCTTATATATTTTAATTTGAGTAAAGATTTATGTAATTCAAATAAAAGTTGGTTTGCTATATTCTCAAATCTTTTTTTTCTAAAAAAAAAGGGATGTAGTTGACACTTGTTAGAAATTACATTTCATCGTTCCTCAAAAGGTTGTAACTCTGTTGCTCTGGTCTCTTCCCTACCATTGAGTAATTAAATGGTTATTTAAATGAATGCGTTTTGGTTTCCTTTTATTATTGTTTAAGTTGAGTTGCAATGCTATGAGGTTAAATTTTATTCACACTTATATGTATCATGAATATTGCTGGGCCGAGTGTGAGGTTGACCGTTCCAAGGCGGTGACCAAAGCTTTATTCTTATATATGTTTATGTTGTTTTGTCTTGTGCTGTGTTGTACTATTTGGCAATTGGTCACTTGCCTTAAATTAATGACCAACACATTGCATGTCACTAACATGCAATACTGCTCCAGCACCTGGAGTTTCACTTCTTTATTTTCAATAAAAATTTTAAAGATATTATGTCATTCACTACAGTAAACATATAAAAACAATGATTAAAATATTCTTTGTCTTCAGAATATCCACAAAACATGTGTTTATCATAAATCATTAGAAATAAAAAAAATTATGTAACGATGCGAACACTATGACAAGTTTTGTCCACCAGTTTATACTATTAAACATAAAGATTGACGTTTTTAAACGCACATTCCAATGACGTCAAACTGTGGATTCACTTATTTTAAGGAGGTCTCATTTTCGCACACCTACCATTTCTCCAATTTATGATCACAGGAATATTTACCAGTTAGGTTTTCCGCATTCTTCACGTTAAAAGTGAAACGTCGAATCAGATCAGTCGTAACACCATATGCCGTTATGTCTGAACATAAGACGTTTTTTGACGTTGATATGAACTCTTTGCTAAAATATAAGCACAACTTTGGCATGTTAAAATTTTATTTGAAAATAAGTTAATAGATGCACAGCTTTTAACATGCTTTTTCAAACTATCAATTTGTAATGAACTACGTGAATGCTATAACCATAAAAGTATACATCTGCAATAAAGCCTGTCTATAGTGAACATATCAAATGGCACTGAAGTCAGAGAGACATATACCTGTAATACAAGTATAAAATTAATTACTGCACAATCTAAAAAAGATTAGCATTAATTTCTTCCTGCCTTTCAAGTCCAAATTTGAAACATTTAAGTATTTTAATTATAATAGACAGCTTTTTACACACAAATATAATACCTAAACATCCTACCTTTTACTGTTCTTAGAAAACATCTTCTTTCTATAAGAAAGAACTTTCAATGAGAAAGGTGTTGAAACAATTATATTATTTTACCATCTTAGTGGGAGAACAGTGTCTTTTATCAACATAAACACCAATAAAGTCATATTTCTCCCTATCTAATTACTCATTAGCACAATAGTTTGTGTTTCCTGTTGATATAAACCAGATACAGTAATTCCTTTACAAGGTAAGGGCTTCATATTTTATTTTTTACCTTGAATAAGGGGCACAACTTGCTTATGTTAAAATGATTTAAGTGCACTTAAATCCTTTTGGCACATGTATTACCTCTCAATATGTATGAAAACATTTTGTGCCAAAAAGACTTCAGTGCTATTAAAGCTTTCTTGCAGTCATGAAAAGGATATAAAGCATTCTGGCATACAAGGGATTTTTCGATAAGCACTTAGTGCACCTTGGTTCTGTCGGATATACTATGTTGTATACAAGATATGATTCCAGGGAATAGTGCAAATTGAAGAATATTGGAATAGCTTTCTAAACGTGCAAAAAGTGATTTTTGATAAAAAGAGCACTAACCACGTTCTGGCTCTAACCCCTCGATATAATAATCGGAATTTGTATTGAAAATTATATGTAAACAAGAGGGCCATGGTGGCAGTGTTTCGCTCACCTGAGTGGTATTAATGTTATGCAAGGGTTAATTATTATTATTATTTATCTTAAATTTTAAATTGTTAACGTTATTTTGTGAAAACAAAAGGTTTGCTGTTATGGCAGATATACACATATATGCGTTATAAGAAGTTTTGTGTGTGCGTGTTTCAGTTTTTAAAAATAGACATTTGTTACCTGTTGCGACAAAGCTAATTTTGTATAAAAGTAATATGAGGACAGTAATTTAATAATAAGCATCAACAAAAGAAAATGGAAGTACATTTTTCCACAAATTGTTGTCCAGCTTTGAGATCATGAGATTAGCATCTCAGCATCTTATAGGGGATGACTGTTTACAACCTGTTTAGCAAGAACGCTTTTAGATACCAAAAACAACTGTATTTGTTCAAGAGATTGTGTGTTTATAGAATAGTTTTTGTATAATTAAATACAATATGTTGAATTGTTATTATATATCAAAGTCAGTTATAAAGAAGTAAATGAGTATGAGAATATGTACAGATACTAGAAATTCAATATTGATATTATTTTATAGTACAAAACATCACGTGATCTTTCTTAAATAGTTATACATGTGTGCAAATATAGAAGTAAACACACACATGACATTGGAAAATGTATCATATCAAAACAACTATCAAACTATTTGCAATTTAAATGCACACAAAATCTGTATTTACAATATAATAATATAATACATTATTTTTGCAAAAAACAACTGCAAATCGACTTTTCTTTTTAACCAAACAGTTGTTTGTGCTTCTTAAAAGATGTGATAAGTTGTTGATTTTTTTACTACCAAATTGTTCACATTTTTGACAAAGTGTTTTTAAACAACTGGAACAATTTTAGGACTCACCTTGAATTGATATTTCCAATTGAAACAACAATAAAACCTGCTAAAATCACAAATATTTCATAACCACACACACACACTACTGACTAACTGAAAATTGTAGGGGTTAAACATTTCAAGTTGTAATGACTAATCTATCCTATGAATGGTTTCCATCTGACATCAAGAAAAAGGTCTTTGATGAAAGTGCCCAGTTAATTGGGGTCAATTTCCAGGAGAGTTACACAATCACCACCTGGCAACAATGCAAGCACAGGTATAAATGAGTTTTATAGAGAGAAGCCTAAGATAAGTAAATAAAAAGTCAAATAAGATTCATATGCAACACTTCTTGTTGTTTTATTGGTTTTACCACTATGTTGAAATCTGAAGTAATGGCATCATCATCATCATCATCATCATCATCATCATCATCATCATCATCATCATCATCATCATCATCATCATCATCATCATCATCAAAATCATCAAATCATCATCATCATCATCATCATCATCATCATCATCATCATCATCATCATCATCATCATCAGCATCATCATCATCATCATCATCATCATCATCATCATCAACAACATTGTGCACCAACAACATTGTGCACCAACATCCGCATTACAACTAGAGTCAACATGGTTTTATTATAGTCATATTATGAAAACTGCCGCTACCATTGCGGCCATGTTTTTCAACGAACTGTAACCATTTTCGAACTCAGCCAAGACATCATTAGAATAAATCTTCGAACCAAGTTCCATGAAGGTTGGACTATAAATGTTACTTCTAGAGTGTTAACAAGGTTTCACTGTAGCCATATAAGCAAAGCTGCCCCACCCTCTGGCGGCCATATTTTTCAACAGACCGAAACCATTTTCAAACTCAGCCTGGCTATCATACGAACAAATGTTATGACCAAGTTTCATAAAGATTGGACTATAAATGTGACTCTTAGAGTGTTAACAAGGTTTAACTATAGACAAATAAGCAAAACTGCCCCGCCCCCTGGCGGTCATGTTATTTTACCGATCCGAACAATTTTCGAACTCAAACGTCGTATCCAGGAAACAAAAGTTCTGACCAAATTTCATGAAGATTTGACCAAAAATGTGACTTCTAGATTGTTCACATGTTTTCACAATATAAATATAGAGAAAACTGCCCCGCCTCCTGGTGGCAATGGTTTTTCACCAATCTGGACCATTTTCGAACTCGTCTGAGATATCAATAAAACCAACGTTTTGACAAAGTTTCATGATTATTGGGCAAAAAATGTGACTTCAGAGTGTTCACAAGGTTTCTCTATAGCCATATAAAGAATACTGCCCCAACCCCTGGCGGCCATGTTTTTCAACAAGCCGGAACCATTTTTGAACTCAACCATCATATCATTAAGACAAACATTTTGACAAAGTTACATGAAGATTGGGCATCAAATGTGACTTCTACAGTGTTCACAGAGTTTTTCTTTTTTTTGACCTAGTGACCCAGCATGACCCAGCTAAGAACTCGGTTGAGGTATCATTGGGACAAATGTTTTGACCAAGTTTCATGAAGATCGGACAAGAAATGTGGCCTCTAAAGTGTTCACAAGGGAAAATGTTGACGACGAACGACGCACGGACGACGGACGACGGACAGAAGGCGATCACAAAAGCTCACCATGAGCACGTTGTGCTCAGGTGAGCTAATCACATAAACATTATTATATATGAGTAATAAGTAATAATTAAATATTATACTTCGGTGATAAATGTATGGGAAACAATTACATGTAAATACATAATTAAGTTTTAAAAAAAGAAACATTATTAATGTTTTTATCATAATTGATAATTTGAACATAATCATGTATACATTTAATTGAAGATATTATTAAAATATTTATTGCACATTATTATGCATAAATAAAATAATGTTATTTCATAAATTGTTAATGCCTCTTTCTGTATAAATGAAATAATAGAATAAAAATCATATTGATACATTTTATATCACAATTGACATTTTTATATAAACAAAATATTTGAATTTGAGAGTAATAAATATAATTTTATTGTAAAAAATTAAGTGATTTTGGAAATTTGATAATTAATCTTTTATTTTATTAGCCATGATTATAAAAATGGAATATACGGGGTTTAAGTATTACTTATAAGTGTTTAATTTTGAAGAATATAATAGTTCGAATAAAATAAAATAATTTTGATTTAGATATCTCGCAAAACAGGCATATCCCCGGTACCTTTACATTCATTGTTAATGTGTTCTAGACCAGTAACTTGAAGGGTCAGAGATGTAGATACTCTGGAAGGGTCAATATGTTCCTCAAGGCTGTTTACTTAACCGATGTTTGAAAAGATAAAATATGTAATAGTAGTTGGAATAATTGCAGTTGTATTGCCTTGATAATTTTACTCTTAATCACATATTACATCCGTTGAACTGGGCGAGTATGCTGATTGGAATGTAATCTAATTGCCTCGAGAATTGTTATATGTGTCAGTCTTCAGTCACATCAACTGAAATGGTTGAGCGTGCATTATGTTGTTTAAGTACATTTCATGTCGTGTCATTGAGTGAATACATTAGCGGTCGGCCAATCAAAAATTAACAAGACAGAACTATATTGACCAATCAGACGTTTAATACGAATTATTGTTGTTTTATGTTTATGTAATTGTCAATATAAATTGGTATGTTTTGTTACACACAGTACCACGCAAACGGCCAGATATTCCGGTCACACAATTTGTTATAGTCAAGGGGCCGATAAGCCGATGCATTAAGCTTGTAGATCAGAATATTTTATGAACATTGGAAAAGGTTATGTAAGAATTAAATCAATAGAAATAAGTCGTTATGAACACTGAAATGGAGTTGTGTACGTTTATTATGATTCAAAGACTATGTGGCAAATATTTTTGCTGAAATGAATTGTTAAGTGTCTAAATTGTGACAGCTGCTTCCGAGGATTCCCATTCACTCACACAATGTTTATAGCACACGATGAATTGTAATTTAAACAATAGCCACCAAACAGTTACTTCCCACAGCAATTAACAATTACTGATGTCCAAACTATGATTAGCTGCTTTGATATAACCAGCGTAGAATAAAAGTAGATTATACATCTCTTCAGAAATTGTTTGGATTTATTGTTTTACAATGATGTTGGGTTTTTGATCTTCAGATATGAAAAATGGTCAGAAAAAAAGGATTTTAAAAGGTACCGTTTTAGGTACTAAATTTATGTAAAGAAAAAAAAACGCCTAAGTTCTAAAAACGCTTCAGTGGAATGTATTGATTAACAATTTAACATTTAAATGTAAGACTTTAAACAGCTAATGAGTGTTAAATAGCACACAACCGTCAATTAAGCAATGTCTTGAAGTCTAGTTGTCAATATGTGTAATTGTTGATTGTTAATGTCATGCTATGCCTTTATCGTTGATATTGTGTTCTTTAATAACTCACATTAAGCAGCATACAAACGTATATAATAAAAGGTTGTAATATCCTTTTGATATAATGTGCTGTTTTCATGTTTCTACCCCAATGAACTGAACTTCTGACTGGTTGACTTCTTTCTTTATGAGTTGCCAGTATAATAACTGGGCTGATAGTAGGTCAGAGAGGAGTTGAGCACATATCATTTCGGGAAGAAATACATACTTTGAACAGCAGTAAAACAATTTTTATTTTTATGCGTTAAATATCATAACCGTACAAGATTTATACATAATAAATTTAACCCATAAAAATCAATGTTCCTTATAGCAATAGCCAAAATTTCAACGCTAGAAGTATTATGGTTAAATAGATTTAACAAGATACGAAATGCTCTTTTTTGTGGGACAATATATTCAACAGATGTTCATGTAACATGTTAGTATTCGTGTGTCGTATGAACAGATATCGTTGCGGGAAATTAAAATGGAATATATTTTACCACAAAAATGCAAACGAGCATTTTTTTGTGGGACAATATATTCAACAGATGTTCATGTAACATGTTAGTATTCGTGTGTCGTATGAAAAGATATCGTTGCGGGAAATTAAAATGGAATATATTTTACCACAAAAATGCAAACGAGCATTCTCTTTTCACGGGATTTTAAGAAGCTATGTTATTTCATCATACATTAAACCAAGTGATTTTATAGAAAATGACAATATTTAACAATCCACATGAGCTTTTTATTGCATGAATAATATTTAAAGAGGACAGAGCATTAAGTAATTGTAATTATGCCAACACTTTGGCGAAAATAGGTTTCGGATTAATTATTAATTGATGGTCCATGTTTGTATGTGTCCGTAAGTCTAAGAAGTGCATAGGTAGGATACTAAAACAGGTCCCGTGTCAATATGCGCATGAACTCGTAAGCTCTTTTGTTATGCGTGTTGGAGGATTGACATTCGACAACGTACTTTGCAGGCAGCATAGAGACCAAGACTGTTAACCGTCATTCATACACCACTTCAGCTCCAGTAAGGCCCTTTGAAGATGAGTAATCATTTTCAACATTTTGCTCATATATAGCAAGCGTATATAACAAAATTTAAAGAATATAACTGCTTATTATAATAAGATACTTACATAAATGAATTGTTCTCTTCTTGAAGGCAGTGCATTTTCGCCAACAGACACATAATTTATCACTAAACAGTCAACACGGATACATTCTCTGAAACACTACTTTTATAAATACCAACATGACCCATGTAGAAAAATTTACTTAATAAATAATATGTTTGTCACATTACACACAATAACGTATCGGCAAACATTACTGCTTTTGAAGAATGTGAAGAAGGATGTACATAAAATGGTTTCAAATACAAACTGCAAATGCATGCACCTGTATGGCATTTGAGTATACCAAGCCCCTGCGAGTGATGACTCGCACTGTTTTTAATACGTAATATACCATGATGTACCAAAATTAAAAACAAAATATGAGTGCAAATGTATTATATTAAACAAACATATTATTGTTTAAATATACATAAAATGAATCCACTAAAGTTAAACAAATATTTGAGTGATGTTTAATATCGAATTAAAATATATGTGTGATAGACACGGATGCACCCATGACATATGTTTGTCATACATGCGAAGTATGTTTACCAAAATTTAATGTCATCAATATGTTGTTTATGTTCATAGATTAAAAAGCGAATGAATCATGTACATAATTTAACGTTGACATTAAGTTAGACTTATCTTTACCTTAAATCTCAGGACATAGGGGTTGCACACCACACATTGTTGTTTTATTTACAATATAAAACTGCTCCTATGTCTTCTTTCACATATAGGAAATGCGCTTAATAGACACATTTTTAAACACAGCACAAATATGACCATCAGGCGCGTAGCGCTGCATAGTAATTTACTCAATAGAGTCAACATATAAAATTATATCTAATTAAATAATAATCTTCTTAAAACTTGAATACCAACTTCGAAGGTGTCGGTTATTGGGGTACAGAGAAACAATTGAACAAAATAGCATTACTGAATTTCGGGAAGAATCAGTCCAAACATTGATTTTATTTAAAAAAAAAAAGAAGAATGTATAACCTTTAGATAGGATGCTGCTTAGATACTTATGCTTTTACAACTTGTGAAGTTTTAAAGCTCTTCATAATTCATCAGAGTTCAGAACCTTTCTTCATCAGTATGGAATATAGCCTAATTTGAGGATGTCTGTGAACTTAGTTTTGAGGATACTTTACAATTGAGCCTAGGTACTGAATCTTGAAAGATTGTTTTCAATGATACTATACGATATAATATTTGATATGATACAGCTTTTTATTAAGCCAATGATGGATTTTTGTTTTTGTAGGAAATAATAATTAATAGCAAATTTAAATATACAGACACTAAACAGTTTGGAGTTATTCAGATCTATGTAAGGTGTAGTATTTTTACAAATGAAACCATGCTGGCTAGATGTAAATGGTTGCCTTAAGTATGGTTTTCCACGGTTCATATAGTGACTTTGGATTTCTTAACATAAGCAACGGTAAATGTCAATTTTGGCATGGCTCTAAAAAGAGCGGCGACTTGATTAAATTATTTACTGTCTAAATAAATGACATTCAAATAGCAAATTGTTCAACGATTTGTTACGAACAATCCAAATCTATGAAATAACGTGTTAAAGTTACAGGTAAGTTATGAATTGATCATATAATAATTCCAGCGTTGGTTAAGTGGAGGTTTTTAGTTTGACTGTGTTACTTTGGTGCACCAATAGGTTCAAATATTCTTGGTATACTTGAGTAAGTACATGATCAGGTATCGACAAACAAGCCGAAATTATTCGGACGTAAGCATGCATCTGTTTTTATTAGAGTGCAATGGTAATCGTTTCGCTGATAATTTTAGTTATATATACTTTTATTTCCTCCAGGGTAGGAGAGAAGAACATATATACAGCAAGCATGCAATCAGAATTAAGTACAGTTTCAAAGCATATTGTATATTATAGTGACATATACATTGTTTATAGCAAAAATACAATATATTGAAGCAATGAATAGGTACATAAAGAATATACATTCTGATTATTGAAGTAGTGAAAACGTACATTAAGAATATACATTTTGGCGATTGGCAATATCATCATAGAGTAACATAAACAATAAACAGTGCGACAGCAATTGTCAACATATTGATAAAATTCAGTGACATGTCTGAGCGATTTGTTTCTACCCCTGACTATTCACTGAGGTTCTCGAAATCGAAATTCAAGAGTAAATTATCTAGTGAATAGTAGTTTACATAAGTGTAAGGTTACCCTAAACTGATCATGAGGGTAGCAGAATGGCGAGCGTGATAATATTGTAGTATACCCCACCCTTAAGTACGGGTAATGTTAACATTCTTCATTGTCTTCCAAGTGCCCGTGTCAGGATGGCACTTTCAATAATGTGAAGAACACAGTTTCACAGTTTCAAAATCTTGTTTTAATTGATATTTAAAATATTCCACATACATCAGTTCTCATATAAACACGATATCATTGAACAGTAATTCAAGTTTAATGATGCCGATAAACTTTTATCATATTAAAAGCTCTCTGGAGTTCCTAACGAAACGCTCATTTAATGTGACAAAATAACGCTTACTATCTATGGTATGGTGAATGACGCCATACGAATTTATAGTACTATTATTTTAAATGAAGTGATATATAGATTTTACATGAACTTTCAAAAAGTGATCTGAACTGATCTTGACAGATAGACGCCAAAAGTTGTTTATCGGCGCTATTTATACCTGTCGCTAAGCACTTAGGATTTAGGATTCTGCGTGATTCTGCGCACTTATGTCTTAGGAATTTGGCTAAGCCAATCAAAACGACTTAGGATTGCGACAACCAATCAAATGCATTTAGGAATCCTAAATCCTAAACAAAGTTCTCTAGCGGCCAAACATTCAACAATTATATTATATTTTAACTAACAAAAGAACATTTTAGGTGCAAATATAGAGGAGCAAAATATTCTACATCTAACAATAAACAAATATACTTCTCTCTGACCTAAACAAAAATGCAGTTATGACAGAAAAGAAATATTACGGTACAATATATCCGAAATATTTCAACAGCTGAAAAGTACTTTTTAGGAATGGCGAATTTTACACAAATAACAACATATATGAACATTTAATGACTATAAAATAGTGTCTTAAAGTAACTTATAATCGTATTATTATAATCATACAATGTTAAGTCACTAAGAAATGAATATAACCAATAGAATCATTGCAAGATGACGGTTGGACTTGCTTCCTTGAAGTTCGGACATTGACAGTAAGTTTTGGAATTCAAGTTCTGTTTCATTAGACAAAACATATTTAAATGATTACTCTATCAGTTAAGGTAGCGCACCTCTAATGGGCACATATCCAAATATAATCTAATTAATTATTTTCTTAATCAGCATCATTTCACTGAACTACATGCAAATTTGTAGGTAGGCTTTCCATGCTTTTTAAAAAAATATACCGATTTTTTCAAAACCACCCCCACGCTCGGCTTTTGTCCAGTTTATTTTCACCCCTGGGGTATATAAAAGTTCCATAATTCATTCAAATTTCCAATTGGGCATGGGCATGCAGTTGGTGTGTACAGATGCTGTAAAGGTGTTTAAAGTTTAAACAAGATGAAATAAGTTTTCTTTTACAGACATTTATTTTTTACAAATTTTTATCTATGGAAGAGCGCCATGAAATGTAAGTGATTTCAGCCAAGTAAAAATTGGGTCGGTTAAAAACAAAGTGTCATAAAATTCAAAATAGTATCATTTAAGTCATATTTTAAACTTAGTTTTTATAGAAACACTATATACAGCAAAAATACCAAGAACTAGACAGATTTACCGTTTACTTTTTGAAATAAAAATAAAAATGCAACATGCATGGTTCGTATTTTCAACAGTAAATCACCCAATTTCTCCATAACGTTGTTTTAATTTTAATAATTGAAAATGTGCATAAAAATTGCAACATATTTAACAATAAATACAGCTTATATGCCATATTAAATCAAATTACGTTAGAAAATAAATAAAACGCGTCGCAAAAAAGTATACGTCGTCGGCAGGATTCGAACCTGCGCGGGAATATCCCAAAAGATTTCTAGTCTATCGCCTTAACCACTAGGCTACGGCACCTCTTCAACATTCGAAGAAATCGCGGGAAATCATTAGAGGTGCGCTACCTTAATATAAAAATTAAACACTTCAACCATAATCTTGTGTATGGGATAGTGTAATGGTTGAGTAAATGATAATATAAACAATAGCAGTTTGTTTACATTATGATATAACAGATAATAAATAAGTTAATTAATACTCCATGGCCATACATTTCCCCTACCTTAAAGAAATAAACTTCTCCTGAAGTTTGAACAATAACAACAATCAGAAAATATATCACAAAATAAGAATTGCATAGTTTATCAACAAAACATGTTATTTATAATAATAACATTTATTTCATTCTTACTTAAGTTCAGATTTCAACATGCGGCTGTTCTTTCACAGTTTCCAGGTAAGAATAGCACTTTTCAAGACTATAATGTTCATTATTTAAAATTAAAATGACATTGAAACACTGTTCAGAGGTTAATGTTGATGCCCATGTGGTAGGCACACAAGTCAACGAAACACAATTCAATAAAACACATAAAAATTCCATGTTTAAATTATTGTCTTTAAAGTTCATTGCACATAATTCAATCACAAGTAACTTCATAGTGTTAATTATTTTCATAGTCAATGTTCACTGTTGACAAAATGTCCATATTTCATGAAAAATGTTCACATAGTGTCCATCTTTTTAATTTTCACACTTAAATGTCCAACAAGGCAAGAATTTTCTTGTTGATGCGTACACACTAAATTATTATGAATACATTTAATGACGTTTTACAAATTAACTTGATGTAATAACTTCAATTACATGCATTACATAAACAGTCCATTTTGACAATTTTCACTTTAACACTATATTTAAATTCATACTGGGATGTGATTGATTTTATCAAGTAGCGTCGATGAATTCTTGGAGAGAGGAGTTGAGGAGATCTTCTTGATGAGTAAATGGGGACTGGTCCTTTCCATTGGCAATGTCCAGAATAGATTGATACGTGTAGATTCTGGCCTTTGCCTTGTTATCCAGGGGAAAGCCTGCAGAGCCATGAAGCACAAGGAAGTGAAACTGTGGATGAGGAATGATCGCTCTGGAAGAAGGAGTGAGGAGTGTCGTTCGCCCTGGGTGAGGGACATGCTGGCAAATTCAACAGCCAGAAGACGCTGGTCTGGGGTGAGTCGTCTCCAGTTCTTTGGAGGCCACAAAAGATTGGGATTATTCTTCAACAGTTGCCCAGTCACGTTGTGTAGATGGAAATAGAGGCATGTTGCCATTAACGAGCAGGGATCTTGCTTTAAATTTAAGTTTTGCAGAAGGAGTAGGTGTGTAGAGGTTGTCAGCTGGAGTGGTAGTGGCAATGGTGTATAAATCATCCTGGGCTAGTGGAGTTGGATCGTAGTTGGATGTTGCTGGTGGAAGATGTTGAAAATTGTTGGAATGAAGAGCAGGTGTGCGGAGATCATCTTGAAAAGGTGAAGGTGGAGCGTAGTTTGGTGTCAATAGTTGAGTGTCTTGAAGAGTAGAGGTGTCAGTTTGAAGCGGGGATGCGGGAACAGGTGCAGGAAGTTCATCAAATAATGGTGTTGCAGGAGTAGCTGGTCGTGCTTTCATAGCATTAACAATGATGGAAGGTTCTTGCAGGGGTGTTGACGGTCGAGGAGTAGCTGGCTTGTTGATAGTGGATGAAGATGAGGAAGAAAGTGTCGTGTTGGTGATTTCATCAGGGTGATGAGAAATTGGAGAAGGTGAACGGAGAGATCTTGCATCTTCATCATCAGCCATGCAGAAGGCCTTAAAATAATGTTATCCTTTCTTCTGATGGTATGGATGTAGGACGATCTTGTGCCAAGAAGTGAGGCGAATTCTTCTATCATGGGTGCGTTGTTTGGAAATGTTGACCACCGGCCGGTTGGTTCTATGGCATCCTTAACAAGTGATTGACGTCGCTTAATAAGATTGTCCATCGCGCGGCGATCCGTGAAGATATTTCTGGACAGACGAACTTGAAGTACTCCAGATACAGATTCGGCAAATGCCTTGATGGAGTCCAGAGTGATCACAATGGCTAAAAGGAACAGAGAGTCTGTGGCTTTTCTTTTGACAGGACGTTGAGGAGGTTTGCTTAGCGCTTCTTCCCACTTGGAAGTCCTCTCCTCTATGCCTGGGGTTCTTCCAGTGGACCACTTTGCCATTAGATATCTTGCGTACAGGGCCTCGGCTGAAATTTCCTTGTCAACATCGTGAAGCTTGGCATATTCAAGGGGATCTATAGAAAAGAAGAATCAGGTTCTAGCAGAACATAGGCCTTTTTGAGCAACCTCCATTTCAGCTGGATGCTTCGTCTTAACGTGATGACGTAGATCTCCAACTCTTTTGAATTCTCTTGTCTTGTCTGACACGCAGAAAGGACCCCGAACATCGTCATCAGGTACCTTTGATGAACTCTGAAATCAAACAAAGTCTCGTGTAAGCGCTGATAGATATAAAGTATGGTGCACATCTGATGTCTAGCAGAAACAACAATCAAAACGGGATAAATCGCAGCTGGGTGATCAGGCCAACCTCTCCAGAGAGCTCTAAATTGCGCGCGCCTTCGACTATAAAATACGTACATCAGCTTTATGTGACCACAAAGCACTTGTTCCGTCTACCACGAATAGGTACTTGTATGACTTATTTTTCCGATCTTTTAGGTATCATACTTTGATACAAACGATGATAGGGGCTTCTTATAACTAAAAAAATATTCTTTAAAATGAATATATGATGACATCAATAAACGTACTGTTAATACAATTCTTCGCGTGTGTGTAGACATCAACAATATACTGTTAATGGTTCAACAGTTCAACTTTGACATTGGACTTTAAACTCTGTATCCATTTTTGTAAATGAGTGCCTTTGTACCTCATAAGTCGATCAACATGTACTGCTTTAGCTTGTGCCATAGCTGATATTTTTTAACCATGTATACTAGATCATCTACTTTTTCAGTGATAACGTATGGACCTTTCCATTGAGGGGGCAGTTTACTGCATATACCAGGACGGCGTGTTGTATCATGCAACCATACTGGGTCACCGGCATTAAAAGGTCTAGCTTTTGCGTGTAAATCATAGTGAGGCTTGCGATACTTAATTTTGTCATTAAGTACTTTTCTTGCCAAATTGTAAATTGCCGTGAGATTATCTTGAAGTTTTGTTACGTATGTTTCAGATTGATCTGAGTCATCACACTGGGGTGGAAGACCTATATATGCTTGTAAAGGAAAGACAATGTCTCGACCGAAAACCATGCGATTTGGTGTTTGTCCAGTACTGGAGTTAACTGATGAGCGATACGCCATCATAACCTGGGGAAGAAAAGTATCCCAAGACCTTTGATTTGATGAGCAGTACATGGTTAACATAGTTCCAAGTGTTCGATTAAATCGTTCAACCATTCCATTGGATTGTGGATGTATAGCTGTTGAAGTTGTGTGCTTACTGTGAAGCAGTGCACACATGTCATTGAATATAGAAGAAGTGAAATTACTGCCTTGATCGGCGTGAATTTACAAAGGAACTACAAATCTTGAAACATACGTGTCAACAAAAGCCCTTGCAACTGTCTCTGCTGCTTGATTGGGTAATGCAACAGTCCACCGTGTTAAACAATCTCAAATTACAAGAACATATAAATAACCAGATCCTGATCTCGGGAGTGGCCCATAAATGTCCACAGCAACACGGTCGAGTGGAGCTAATACTACAGAGTGTCCAAGAGGTGACTTTGTTGGTTTGCTTGTTTTACGAGCTGCACATTTGGTACATTGAAGACAATATTTTTCAACAAACTCTTTCATACCTGGCCAATAGAAAATCTGACGCACTTTATCAAATGTTTTATCAGCACCTAAATGACCACCTGAAAGTATATCATGGAAATAATGTACTACATCAGTGTAAATACTCTCTGGAACACTGATCTCGGTTTGCAGTTTATCGTCATTTTATACCATTTACGACAAAGGAGACCTTGTGATATTCTCAACCGATCCATCCTGCACCACAGTGTTTTGACGGTAGATGATTTGTCGTTGACTACTTTCCATGGTGGTTGCTCAGGTGATTGTTCTAAAAACTGGATAATAACTTTAAGATCTGGATCACAGAGTTGTTTTTCTCGAATGTGATCCGCTGACCAGTTTGGAATATTACCCATAGTTGACTTCAACAGACTATTAGAAGAATCAGGAGCTTGCTTAACAACTCTACTTGGAATAGAGGATTGACCATTTAAAACATCAGATGCTGTCATCATGGTGAGGGGCGCTGCTACTTCTCCTTGTTGATCTTGTTGCAGATTTCCACTTTCCTGTTTAGCACACTTGAAACAAGGGGAGCGTGACAATACGTCTGCATTTCTGTGTGTGAGACCTGCACGACGAGTGACAGTCTAATCATATGTGCCCAGCTCGTATAACCAGCGCGCAACTTGGCCAGTCGGATTCTAGAGATTTCGCATCCAGCTGACCGCAGCATTGTCTGTTCTCAAAAGTATCGGCTGACCATAGAGATAACAGTGAAACGATTTTAGTGCTTGCACAACAGCCAAAAGTTCTTTGCGTGTAACGCAATATGAGCGTTCATGGTCAATAAGAGACTTGCTGTGATAAGCAATAACTACTTCAACATTATTTTGTAGTTGAGACAGAACTGCTCCAGTAGCAAAATCACTAGCATACGTATCAAGAATGAATTTTGCACATGGTATTGGATCGCCAAGAGTGGGAGAAGAAATAAGAGCAGATTTCAAAGTTTGAAATGCACTTTCGCATTCAGTGGTCCACACAAATTTTACGGACTTATCAGAAACCTTATACAAGGGTTTTGCAATTGCAGCAAATCGTTTTACAAAACGTCTGTAATAGGAACAGAGATCCAAGAAACTCTTTACTTACTTCTTTTGCAGTACTGGGTGTTGGCCAGTCCTTGACAGCTGCGATCTTTGCAGGGTCAGTTTGGATACCAGCTTCGGACACAATATGTCCTAAGAATTAAACTTCTTTTTGAAAGAAGATACATTTTGATGGCTGAAACTTCAAATTGGCTTGCTGAAGACGCTTGAAGATATATTCTAACCTAATTAGCCCATCGGATATTGTAGAGCATGGGGAAATAATATCATCCATGTACAAGAGACATATTTCTTATTGCAGACCTCTGAGTACATTTTCCATCAACCTCTCAAATGTAGAAGGAGCATTAGCGAGACCAAAACTCATGACCGTGAACTGGTACAACCCCATGGACGTTGCAAATGCAGTCTTCTCTTTGTCACTATCTTTCATGTTAACCTGCCAGTAGCCACTGTTTAGATCAATTGACGAGAAGAATTTAGCACCGCTTAGTGCGTCAATGCAGTCATCCACGCTTAGGATATGCGTCTTTTACTGTAACGTCGTTGAGTCGCCTATAATCAATGCAAAACCGCGGTGTGCCGTCCTTTTTAGGTTACTAACGTTTCTGGAGATGCCCAAGCACTGTTAGATGGCTCAATTATGCCTCTGTGTAACATGTTAGATATCTCCTCCTTTTCAATAGCCCTTTTACCAAGTGGTAATCGACGAGGTGGTTTTCTGATTGGGGCTGCATTTCCTGTATTTATGGCGTGCTGAACTAAATTAGGACGACCTATGTCCTCAGGTGAAGAGGAGAACACACTGCTATATTTTCAAAGGAGACTGTTGAAATCAGCTTTTTCGGACTCATTCAAGTGAACAGTGCTACGTTCAAAAAGTTCTGTCAAATGTGTAGGAAGTGATTGACAGGGCTCTTGCTCTGTAACTCGTGCAATGCGTGGACCATCGCTGCACTCGCCAAATGACTCACATGTACCTAACGCTGTCTTTGCATATAGAGAAGCTGGCTCTGACCCAAAATTAATGACACTAACTTTTGCATCCGAATTTGAAACATCGATAATGCCACCAACAGCAAAAACCCATTTGTACTCATCAGATCGAAAGAGGGCTCAATAAAACCTGTTGGACCCAAATGTTCTGAGAACGGTATGTTTACCGGAATCCAGGCACGGGAGTGTGCCGGGATTTTGGTGGTATTGCGCACTTCAACTCTACAAAATTATAAAGCAGTACCACCCGTCCACAAAGGAATTGTTTTACTCCCAACAGTTAGACATGAACGTCTATAGCTGATACTATCAACATTTTTGCTAAGAAAATCTTGGGCAATAATACAATCAGACTCAATATCACACACAATAAATTGAACAACAAATGAAATTAAACTCAACTTGATTGTCAACTGCACTCGGCTAAAAACGTTCATATTTTCGCCATTAACCGCGTGAAACGTTTGCTGCACTGGTAATAACGAAATGTCATTTACTTTCTGCAACTAAGGAAATTTTCTACTTGAAATCAACGACGTTGTTGCGCCACAATCAATAAAAAAATTACAATCACTGTTTAAAATTGTACCAGTAGCATAAAAAACATTATCATATTTACTTATATCTGCTCCAGAACGAGCAGTATGAATTCCGACAAACGGAACATCATCACATTGAATGGGTCTTCCTAGTGATTTCGCTGACACTTTACCCTCAGCACCAGCTACAATTAGTTTTCCGAGTTTGATTGACGAGGGTTAGAACGAGGCGCAACATCAGGGACCAGGGGCAATGGTCAGGGATTACGGGAACGGAAGTCATTTTTCGCTCTATCATCTCGACCAGGTCTCGAGGAGGGACGCACACAATTTCGTTGATCATTGGCTGCAAACGTTTTGTTTACGTTTTTTGGACAATTTCGCCATAAATGCGACGGCGAATTGCATCCGAAAGATCCACGTTGTGACCTACTCGGCATTGAACGTTGATCAAGGGGACAATGGGAACATTCTTTTTCAATATGTTCAATTCGGGCCTTGAGCCGCTAAACAGCGGTCAAAATCTGTGAATCATACTGTGAAGCATCGTGAACATCCAAGGCGCGGACAGGGGTTGATTGGGGATTGCAAAGGATAGCCTCGTAGCGTTTTATGACGCTCACGGCGTCGTTAACTGTGTGACAGTTGTTATCAATGCAACGGAAGTGCATATCACCTGAAATTTGATTGTATAGCTGATTTAGTGCTAATCGCTCAACTGCAATGCTATCAAGATCAGCATACGCTTTTTGTGCAAGCTGTCAGATATCGTCGGCTAAAGAAATAATGGATTCGCCACGCATTCGCCGTCGGTTCTCAAATTTGAATAACCACAAGTTTTGATGTTTACTGCTACCAAATCGCTGGGAGAGCCTGGACGTCAGTGTTTCATAGTCACGACGTTCCGATTCTGATAAGCTCATGTAGTAGTTACGAGCTGCACCGCGGAGACTGCTTGCTAATACGAGGACCTTCGTTTAAATATCCCAGTACGAGAGTTCAGCACAATCCTCAAAATGGGACATGTACTGCTCAAAGCACAAAGTTCTCATATAAACACGATATCATTTAACAGTAATTCAAGTTTAATGATGCCGATAAACTTTCATCATATTTAAAGCTCTCTGGAATTCCTAACGAAACGCTCATTTAATGTGACAAAAGCGAAACTGGGAGGCGGGTTACATTCACGATCAAATATAACAAGAAATATCTGTAAAAAGATTTTCGACGTGTATTTTCGGTGTCACTTATCTTAAAAAACGTTCTGTTACAGTAAAACGTTTGTGGGTTATAACATTACGTTTCAGCATATAAATTCAAAACTTGACATGCTCTTTAATTACACCATGCTCTTTAATTTCACATATATATCATACCAAACTTTATATTTCGTTGTTCCTTTTCCTTAGTTAATGATGCTATGTGTACGGACGTGATTTCACATGCCCATGTGCATGAACATATAATTTTTCTCTTTTGATTATTATTTTTGTCTCTAATTCAATAAGCTTAGGCATTTTTGTTCGTTAAGTACGGCATTACTTTCATGATTATTCCCGAAAGTAGGTATGAGCACATAGTCATAAGAGCACTTGAATACGTGAGTTCGCCCATGAACACATGGTAAGGTTAAATCTCCGAGATATGACCTAATATATGTTTAAAACAGCAAACAATATCCAACAAACGACTGAATTATCAAACATAGTATGTGCACTTATGTGACTCTGTAATTTCTGTTTGAAAAGTTTATTAAACATGCAAAATGAGAAAGCACGCATAAGAGCGAGTTTCACAGATATCACACGGCTATTATGCTGTTTATATACCATAGTCGCTACAACGTTTACAAATGGCAGGTTCGAAATAATTCGTTTTCTTTACACTCATGATCGCGTTGAAAGTTTATTATACACGTTTTAATTCGCAATTCATTTACTGAATCACGACAAATGTCAAATACAATACAGAACATGCATAGTTGTTTTATTGATCTATAAACATATAATGGATTGAATATAACTGATTTAAAATAAATTTTTCCAAACTATTATTGAATCTTTTCCCCAGAATATGCTGTCCTATTTACAGCTGAGTTTCCTATACCTTTATCAATGATAATCAGCGAGGTATGCCGATTAGAATCAAAGAACTGACAGTACTGGTGTGACGATGCTTTTGAGAGGATGGATATAAAAGCATCAAGTTAAGTTTATCTACATCACCACAATCACCACAATTGTGTATGTTGGTACGAAAAAAAAAATTGGTACAAAAATTTTGCGAAAAAAATTTGGGTATGAAAACAAATTTGGGTTCGAAAAAATATTTGGGAACACAAAAATTGGGACCGGAAAAAATTTGGGTACGAACAAAAAATTGGGGATGAAAAAAAAATTGGGTACGAAAAAAAAATTGGGTGCGAAAAAAAATTGGGTACGAAAAAAAATTGGGTACGAAAAATTTTAAGTACGGAAAAAAATTTGGGGGAACGGGAAAGTAGTACCTGTGGGGAACTTGACCCACACTCGCACATTTTCGGCCCTTTCCGTCAAACATCAGATAAGTTCCTCGAAGGCAATAGTATGAATACACATTTTTGAAGCGGTAATGCGGTCCTACCTACGCGCGTCAAAATGTAAGCGAAATATGTACACAAGTCTGTCAGGAATGATTGAATTAACGAAGAAAATCGTGTATTGATGTAAGTTTTTTGAAGAAATGTGCAGAAAATATATTAAACAAGAGCTGTGTTTGTGAAACACAATGCCCCCTGCTGCGCAGCTTTGAAGCCATATATTTTACCTTTGACCTTGAAGGATGACCTTGACCTTTCACCACTCAAAATGTGCAGCTCTATGGCATACACATGCATGCCGAATATGGAGTTGCTATCTTCAATATTGCAAAATTTGACCTTTGACCTTTACCTTGAAGGATGACCTTGACCTTTCACCAATCAATATGTGCAGCTCTATGAGATACGCATGCACGCCAATATTGAAAAAGTTATGGCCAATGTTAAAGTTTTCGGACAGACAGACAGACGCTTTATATTTGACATTTGACCTTGAAGGATGACCTTCACCTTCACCTTTCACAACTGAAAATGTGCAGCTCCATGAGATGCACATGTATGCCAAATATCAAGTTGCTATGTTCAATATTAAAAAAAGTTATGGCCAGTAAAGTTTTCGGACGGACGGACAGACTGACACACTGACTGACTGACTGACTGACTGACTGACTGACAGTTCAACTGATATAGGCCACCCTACCGGGGGCATAAAAAGCAATAGCGATATTTTTCTCAGCAACATAATTGTTAATAGTTTGATATCACAAAATGAAAGTGAAAGTAGAACTGTCAAAAATGACAACCTGTCAACGTGTTGTTTTTGTTGGCACGAGAGGGCGATTACACTCAATGTGTTCACATTTTGACCATAGGCTTTGTCAATGACCTTTATAGTATGGGTAGCTTTGATATTATTTATTGCTATCATGTAACTGCATGATTGTGTATATGTTTACAATACACAAAGCATAAATAATGATATAAATATACTGATTGAGCTTATAATAATCTGAGAACTATAGCCATGTCAATTAAGGACTTAAAATACAATTTTGTGTCCTGATTTCATGAAGAAATGACCATGCATGTCCTAGATTTCAAATTCAAGGCCCTGGTAGCATTGGACACATTGGTAGCATTACCGTTAAACTGTTACCAGGCTTATGAAATTAGTTTTTATTGAACTATCTAAGGAAATCTAAATCAGGCACTGATTTTTCTTGTTTTAATCAGTTGTTGCCTCTGGGTAATGACCAATTTTTGCTTACTTGTCACACCCTTAAAACTTTCCACACGTCTATAATAGCAAATCTGGATTTAGGTGATCTTCAATGGTACATTTAAACTTTAGCTCTGTTACAGGAGTGCTGGTAAAGTCCAGTCACATATTTAAATCTAGGCCATGTCAAAATCAAAGTGTAAAAGACAAATGAGAGATGCGTTCATTAATTATTGTCCAGTTGTTTACTACTGCTGTAAGTTTTTATATAATATCACTGATGAACATCATGTAAGAGAAAATTCACATTATCATTGTATATCAGGTTTAGCAGCCTTTTAGATACAAAGTATGCTAGTTTTCAATGTCGCTTCTGGGGATCAAACCCGTAGGGCTTTTAGGAAGATTCTGAAATTTTCGATCCCTCGAGAACAACCAAACCAAAAATTAAGTCAAATATTGCCGACTCGGTTTTTTGAGTCGGTTCATGAGGGATAATGGAGCTTGATTGGTCATTGTCGGCTCTGGTACTACTTACATGTACCCCGGGTACTCTTAAGTATACTTACATGTACCCTGAGAACTCTAAGTATACTTACATGTACCCCAGGTACGGTAAATAAACGTAATTGTACTCGGTCCATATTAGACTGTACCCGAGTTGTATTCGCGCCCAAAATCTGATGTTGTAAAACGCGCAACCGATTATCTTAAACACACTTCTCTTCAAAAAACACTGCATCAACATGCTTTTTGAGTATGTGTTCCGATAATATAGAGGCCATTCTACAGAAAATTGACATAAATGTGTATATATAATTATTACAAAAAAATAGTCGACAACTACCGATTTAGGGTTAAATTTCCAGGGTACATTTTAGTATATTTACTGTACCCGGGATACATGTACGTAGTACCCGAGCCGACAATGAACAATCGAGCGATACTGGAAGGTGCAACATCTCTCACGCCCCCTAGCATCGCCTTTAGCAGTATTCAATTCTCAACAGGAAAGTGCTGGAGTCATTGATCCCGAGGGACAAGAAAAACAATTGATTAATGTTCGAAATAAATAATTTGATTAATGACAATTCTATTATTTGAGCCAGGTCACAGGAAAAGCGCAGTCAAATCAGTATCCAATTAAATTATTTGTTATTTTCAGAAAAACGCTTTTAAGCAAACAGCTTTCAAGCGACTGCAGGCTGATCTAGATCCAAACTGGTCACCCTCGCCTTAATGTCTCTTTTACTGTGACACAGTTCATTTAACTTTAAAATGATAAAAAGTACTAACACTAAGGACAGCTTGGTGATCTGCAAATCCCCGATGAAATGTTGATATCGGGTATCATAGTCATTCAATAAGTCGCAAAATGCTCGAATACAATTTATAAAGCACAATGTGACTTATATTGATAACAAAAAAATACCAGTATGCCAGTTTTGCCGTGTCAAGCTGTTACGATCCAGAAAGTCCTTCATTCACATCGAGTATATATCCTTCGAATTCCAACTGTTGTTGTCATAAGCGGAGATTTAGTGAATAAATAATTCATATATCCTAAATGACAGCTTCTAAATAGCGAAACAAGCCAATTTATGCAGTAAGAAAGTTTTGAATCGAGACTCTCATGGGGGCGGCCATTGTTGAATATTAAAACACGAACGACAACTCTGCTAGGAGAATGTTATCAATGACGAGCAATCTCCTACGCGAATGCAAAAAGGAAGTAACTGAAAAATCGAGTTATCTCAATCGGACTGGCTCGGTCTTTTACATAGGTCGCCATTGTGAATTTTTTTTGATGGTTTTCATACCTTGGACGATGCTGTTCAAGCATCGTCAAAAATCGAGATATCTCAATCGGGCTGGCTCGGTCTTTTACATAGGTCGCCATTGTGAAGAATATTTTCATGGAATGATAACTTCGACGATCTGCTTCGCAGCATCGTCAAAATCATATCTTGAGAAAGACATCGGAATTTAAAGATAGTGAAAAAATGTAATAATACACTTTAACTTAAAAAAGCTGAAAAGCAGCCATCGTAATAGACAAGTTTGAGAATCGCCCGTTTTCATTTTCTGCGCTGAGTTTCAGCAACGATACGGTTTGCCAAAAGGCGCTCATTGACATTAATGCCGTAAATCGGAATATTCCGATGCGGTTAAGAAGATGTTCCCACAGCCGCTTTCGTTGTGCATCATTGGTGGTACAGAAACACATCAAAGGTACAGTTATATTATCAACGATAAGGTTACACAGGCTACACTTTTGAGAGAATGGGCGTGACGTCACTAATCCTATACTATTTAGAATTGTTTGACAGGCAGTCAGAAGATTTGGATTTGCCCTCGCTATATCCCACAGTGGCGGGCAATTGCCTGGTTTAATCACATTTTCTAGAAGGTTGTACTGGTCACAGCACAAAAGTCGCTGAGCCACATCGATTTTCGCCTGCAGATTCACTGTTTGATCAATTATAATTTTCCATGTAAACTTTGTTCGGAATAGTCCAGTTTCGATGTATTCATTGAGAAACTGAAGGAGACCGTACTTTCCAAGGAGCCTGTACACGTCTACCATAAAACCTGCACTTTGATTTTCCAGATTCATATATCTGAGCAACCTGTTGTGAAATACATCTTTCACCAGGTACTTTGGCGACAATGTGCATAGCTGGCCTAGGAATTTTAACTTCGAGCAGTCCATGTATGTTTCAATCGGTGATGCATTTGATATACACATACAGTAGTCTGTAGATATACTTTTGTGCAAACCCTGCATGTGTTTTATACAAAATCTATGTGCAGATTCTAACCGAGCTACATCACTTGCTGCACAGTTATTCAAGAGTTCACAACCGTACATTGCCTTCGGAAGTATGGCTGTCGTATATATCGTCATCAATGTTTCTGCACCAACATTTTCGCTGCTAATTCCAGTACCACATATGTTGAAATATGTCCCACGTAGGTTTACACTTGCTTCCTGGATAGATCCCTTTGTTGCCAGCGCACTGTCGCAGACAATCCCAAGATGCGTGTATTTGTCTGCGGTAGGAATCGGGTCAGGACCCAGTTTGAATGAATATTGATGCTTATGTCCCTGCTCATTAAAAACAACAACAGCGCATTTACTAGGGTTGTACAAGATGCATACTTAAAAGTTTGACAATAAAAACTGAACATAACCCTCTCTGTATTAATGAAAAATAAGGAGCCTAAGTGCATCTTGCCCGTTTGATTACTGGATATATAAACTTACATGAATTACGTTAATTTTCAAGATAAATTGTCTGAAAACTATATTGTTTTATAAGAATATAATATTTTCAAATGCTAAACTCTATTTCGCATTACGATGGTGGCTTTTATATGTGTGGTATCCACATTATCTAATTTTCAAACGAGTGTGTTTTTTTTTCAATTATGTCATGGCTAATACGCTGAATTGTATTCTGCCATGCATGTTATTTCATGAACTGGCATTATTATCTATCATTTTGTAAACACTTTATCATAATACTTTGTATTTCGAAATCTGACATCAATCAATTGTTTGCGACCAGGTTTAAAATAACACAATAAGTAAAAGTAATACGTAATCTTCTATGCGAATTTGAAGCCGATGCGGGATTGAGCCCATTTGACTTGGTATTGTAATTTCAAAACTAATTATTATGTTTTAGTCGCTCAAAGTACCGGCGTAACTGCTTTTTAAGTTAATTATATACAATAATCTTCCAATTATATTTTTAATGACGACTATGCGGTGGAAAACCATCGTGGAGTTCCCCGCGTTGCAGATCAGCCACCGTCTCATTTTAAAGCAAAGCCCCATTGACGCGTTACGGGAATTACAATGTATGAAAATCACTTGCAAGTAAATTATAAAGGTATCCTTCAAAATGCAATTAAAGCCCTCTTGACACAATAGGCGGCTGTTTCTTTATAGAAAAAAGGCTGACTTTGTATGAATTGTAACAGAGGGACTCGGCTATAAAACGCATGCTTACACTGTAAAAGATATTTCTTTTATAATGAGTTGAGTATCTACTTACGTTTTTATCTGCCTATACATAGTCGATTACGAGTAAGATGCAAACACAGAAGCGTATTGGTGTGTTTGGTCATAGAAGTGCGCTTTAAAAGATTTACCATCGCCATAATTTAGCAAAAAAAAATAATGCTTTACTAGCCCAATGTAAAGTCAACAAAAACGTTGACTTTATCAGATAGTGTATGCAACGCAGAACACATTGCACAATAAAGGCATACATAACTAAGATATAACATTGAATATCCTGCACACAATGGAACCTTTTTAAAGATATGTCAATAAAAATTTTCTTGACATTTAAAGAGCATGACATTTTTCAAAAGCTATTGCAACTTCTAACTACATCATTCATTTGTCGGGTATAAGTAATTATGGTGTTAATGTCATAAGTGTTGGTTTTGGTTAACATAAGTTTAAATTTCAAGAATTTACAGCCCCCCCCCCCCCCCCGCTAAAGTTTTGGATTGATCCTACCCGCGGAAAAAGCGATCCCAGCGTATTGTTTAAAATTGTTTATTGATTATAATTTATTTGATTAACAACGAATTCGGCCCATCGCACATTGTTCATATATCTGTACACATATTTATGCCAATTTCTATTCAAATGCATGACAAATATATCGTGTTTTTTTAATCTGGCATTTTATCATGCTTAAGTTTGTTAACGTAGTTTTTTATTTGTCTGTTTAGTAGATATTAACATTCTTGTCTGTTTAGATTATTTTATGTAACATTTTATTGAATTAGTTGTGTCCTTAAGATGCACGTGACATAATGCATCTATCTCTCATTTATACCGTCTTATGAATAGAACCGAATGAAATTACATATTTTAATAAACATTTGATCTCGTTACGTAATGTTACTTAATGGAGATTTAAAAAAAGATTGTAATGGTTTATGTAGTCAGAGTAATCAATTTGAATTTTCAAACGGCTTTCTTTCATTATTAGTCTTGAAGTTGAGTTAAAATGCACTTCTTACGGAATACCATAAACGACAGCCTACTGCATTCCGCCAACTGCCAACTGCTTACTGTCCACTGTGTACTGCTGACTGCAAACTGCTTTCTGACAACTGTCTACAGTCAATTATACTACCATAGTTATATAGTCTACTGTCTACTGCCAAATGTCTACTGTCAACTGTCTACTGCCAGTAGACAATAGAAAATATATGAGCCTTCCTCTGAGAAAACAGGGCTTAATTCATGTGCGTAAAGGTTCATCCCTGAGTAACCTCTTTACGCACACTAATTAAGTCTTGTGTTTAGAGGGCACAACTCGTACCCAAATCAATTATTTGGGTTTATGATCAATAATTATGATCAATAATGGATTCATCCTCCTCATCATCAGCATGTTGTGAGTTGACGTCTAACATAGAGTAATGTTCTAATTAAAATATTAGTTCAGTTACCATGTTTGTCTTTTATACCAACAATTAAATAACGCAATACATTAGTCTCCATCTTTCCTTTCTCATCGACAAAGAAGGTTATCTAACAGGCATGATTTGTCTGCTCATTTTTACACTTCATTGTGTCAATCTGAACCTTTTGACAAGCGCATTTAAAAAAAAATGGTAGTCGCGCTAAATTACATGAGCTCCGAAGTGTTGAACATGGGCTATCGCCCATACACCCACATGTTATCATTTTAAGCAGATTGAATGTAGCTAAAGCAACATTTGATGAGCAGGTACACTACTGTAATGGGTAAAAGGGTGTTTGACGCCTCGTCATTCCGCCAACCATAATCATATAAACTCAGATGTGGGGGATTTGCATCTAATGCGTGTTTCCATATACACGCCTGTATGTGAGCACGTTTTACATTTTCATACAATGCTTCCGCGGTTGGCAAGAAGCTTGCTACCGATTGCATAGAGTTACCCGACTTGCCTAGTCTGGCTGTCCAAATAGACATTTCCTCTGTATCAGGCTTTCCATATCAAGTGAGACAAACCTGGTTGCTTCCTTCACAACTTCTTTCATACAAGCTGTAATATCGCCTAACAATATGATGGAGTTGCTCTCGTTCAGCTTCTTAATAACTAAACCCTTACCGATACTAAACTATCCAGCCACAGCTGCTTTTGGGTCGTTTTGAGAATGTTTTTAATTAGTCTTTCTCTCACTACTACATCATCAACCATTTGCCTTATCAAAATAAGGCCAGCTTCTTCGTGCGTTGTTTTTAAATCAGCTCGCTTAATAATGACACATTAATATATTTCAGTGGACGTATCATGATCTCCTGTAACGACCAACTTGAGTGCACAAGATTTGAAATTCATTATCCGTGCATAACGCTTTACAAATCAGAGAGACCTGCTGTCGTTTGTTCGTGTGATACCTAGTGTAACATTTTTGGTGGTAATGACCTGTCTCCCGTTTTTTGTACACCCTTGAGACATTGGATTGTCTACCTGACCTCGACACACTCTTGGCGCTTAAGTCTATGTATCGGATCAAACACTAAGTAGACATCACATTTAATCAGATTGTGTCTCATGTAAGACTTAAAATTGTAAATATAGTCATTATCTACCGTCTAAGGCCCAGTGAATGAGATACACGGCAGCAGATCAATCTATTAATTAACATGTAATCTGGCTTTTAATTTGCCACTCAGACACTACTGCTTTTAATTGATTTGTTAGGACCGATTTGGTTTTCCTTATTTTGTTCCCCTTTTTCAGTTAACATAGAAGTATGTACTGGAGCCAATTCATGGTTTAGTTTATGGTTAATGTCAATTTCCCGAGCATTAGCTTGTAAGTAAATCACTATTTTATAAATCAGCTTGATGTCATACACTTTGGTGTATGTAACCCTTATGTGGTTTCTAGACACTACTTGGGTTTCAATCTTTTTAGATATTGACCTATAAAATTGTCTGGTAATTAGTTTTATAATTACATCATTTGGGTTTTACCAATATCTTTTGATTGATCAACGTTGGTGCTATTGTTTCAGACTTTATCATTAGAATCTGCATTTATCCTCAACAGCTTTTTTTTCTGTGTGTTGTTTATCAGTGTCCACTAAATTGGCACTTCTCATTTCTCTCAGCCTTTCTTCCATCCTGCTGCAAATATACAGGCTTAATCTCAAACCTTGAGAGTTTCATGTGCATGTGTTGAATTCCCTTCTTGCCATGGCCATATATCATAAAAGTTGTGTATATGAACATGTCGATCCATATGGCATTCCAAACCCATGGGACATGTCTTATGACATGCTCACCCTTTAAGAACTAGTATTTTGCGCTTTCAAGCATTTTCTCCACTGACCTTAGACAACAGATGCCGTAACTCGCGTAGTTTGGGAGTGCAAAGAAGTTTGGTAACATAAGCTTAAGTGATGTCCAGTGCATCGGCCAATCAACTTCTCTTTCTGCTCCAACATACAACATTTTAAGAAATACTGCCTTAATAAAGCAATCAACCCACAATTTAGACGTACGACTGGCAGATGCTATGTTGTTCAGATGCATTTCGAGATCATCAAATGTCTGAAAATTACATATTTCGACCGAAACAATAATGGTGAAAGCAGCAGCATGGAAGGAACTAATTTAATCACGTTTCACTTATCACAGGGAAGTAACTTGTGTAAGCTTTTATATAATGTATTCGAAAAATAATTACGAATTATTATAAACGTATTTGTGTAGTGCATGCTTAAACGATGTAAATCAAACGGGTGTAAATCATTTGTGCTTAACGAGTATGTGTACATGATGTTCTAACTTAGTGTATTCTGAAGTACATTTGTATGTTAAATAGTTAATTATGGTTTCTTAGTTTCCATGTCTGTAATGTCTTCATGGATAGGTAAAATAATACATTTATGAGATTATAGTGGATTACATTGAATGGTCTTTTCAAAATGCCATTCAGAAATACAATTAGTTCATGTTGTATAGAATTAAATTCCGATTCAATGTAGTGGAATGAAGTTTTAACTGCAGTTATTTGCACAAGCGACCATATTGGCAGTCACCTTGCATATACTGATAATCTGCAATTTGATTTCAATTAATTAAATTCAAAAATATTAAGAAGCATAAGCTTAAGAAGCAATCTTGGCCTCCATCTTGGATTTCTCAAAACCCCCGAAGATATCAGCCCGGCATCATTTGAAATCTTAATCAGTAACATTTTCCCTAACAAAAAGCACTTAAACATTTACTATAAACCTACATGTCGGGTATATGTCTTTTTCTGCCGGACTATATGCCCTAAAATTAAATACACCACAATATTCACAATTAATGTTGGTGTTCTATTATCTTATGTTTTATGTCTGTTGCTCTTTTCCGTATTCAATTTAAGTATATTGTTATAAGACAATTTGTATGTTTTATAGACAACACTAACCGGATGTGCCAATGAAAACATAATGCCTGTCAAAGTGGAGGTGATATGTCCGTTCAATGTAAAACGTCATTTTTAAACATCTGTTTTGCTCTATGTATTTTCGTAAATAAATATTATGTTGTGTAAGTTATATACAAATAACTTAGCTTAAACGGTCGTTTTGGCCTATATCTTGACTACTGACGTTGAGATTTTCTGTCACGTGAATCTTTTTTCATCCCCAGGGGGAAATAGGACACACAATGATAACACTATTATCAAAGTAAAAATTTAGGCACTACTTTTCTATTAAACTTTAGGATTATAAAATAAAAATTAAAAACACCATTTAAATATAATGATGAATTTTTTGTATTTGTTAAATCTCATCTAAACAGTCTTCATTTTATCGCAGCCGCTTGCGTGTTCCTTTAAAAATACTGCAAGCTGCTACCGACGGTAATTACCGCACACGTTGTTATCGTAAAATTTCATCAACCAATACTGATATGTGAAATAAAATCATTACAATCACAGTAAAGTAATTTGCCATATGTTGACGAATAACAATGTTATAAATACTTTTTTAATGAATTATGCACTTATTGTGATTAAGATGGTAGCTTATATATTGGCCTGCTTAATAACAACATAGTTTGATAACCAAACATGTGCAATTTCGGAAATCTGTTAAAAGAATTACTAATACATTAATGAAAAAAATAATGAATTCACGTTAATGTGTAATAAACCTTCGGTATTAGAATAAACAAAATAAAATAATATATCTATAAAATATTCTTATGATCACATCATCATTAAACGTTATATTAATTCAGTAAATAAATGACTGCCAATAGAAAGAATAAAACATAAATAAGAAGCATGTAACATGCTCAGCATAATGGTCACAAATCTGTTCGCTTTGAGTGTAATTATAGTATTTTAGTAGATATTAGACCATAATCTTTGCATTAAAACCAAACTTAAAGCTACACGCAAGGTGCAATAAGGACATGTAAACAACAATATTATAATAAATACATAACGAATACAGAAGAAGCCTTGAACTCAAATTTTACATTTCTTTTAAATATAATAAAGACTAAAGTAAAGTACGCGTCATTGTATTGTTTACTTTCCTTGTTAAAGGTAAAATCAAACGTAAATAACATGCATGATGTTTGCATGCAACATCCCGTTGTTGGTGACTGTAAAAAAGTTTGAATTTCATGGGTCGTCTAATACACCTTCACTCGACAAAATATCGATGATTCTTAATACCATGGCATACACACATATTTATTTACGGAGACGTATTTTAGTTATTAAATTAACTCACAATTTAAAGAATGTACACATTGTACATTATAACTTCATTGTAGGCCCTAAAATTATGTTCTCACTCACAGCTCACTCACAGCTCATAAGAATCAGAACTTTACATGAACATATGGAGCTTGTAAAAATAAAACACGACTAAATTAACAGGCCACTGTTAATGGGCTATATATTTACCGAAAGTTACCAGTATTGAGATAAAACAAAAACAAATCTTATTGAATAATTAAAATGCTACATATTACTTCAACGAAAGTCACACGAAACTATTTGATTAGAAACTGACAATTTCAATTTCAACAAATCAAGATAGTAAACTTGTTTCACTATCCACTGAAAAAATGAGCAAATTCAATTTCTAACACCCCAATAGTAAGGTGCATTGGTTTTGTAACTCAAACTCAAAGTTGACATCTACACGAGTCATGTTAACTCAAACTTAGTTTTAACCAACCTTAACGGAATTTCCTTTAGGACAATGTTCATTAACCACGGTTTTCATTAATTACACGTTCATATATGAATTAAGTAGTAATATCATTAGTCTTGACATGTTCTGCAGTATTTTAGTCTAACAAAGCCGGTCAATTACCTAGTTTCAATTCTTGGGCGGGGAAGCTTTTTTATCAGTGCTAAGTGCAATTATATATGCCGCAACTTACAAATGCCCTACTCAAATAAGAGGGAGAATCGCGATGAACATCCCTTCATGACCAACCAATAGGTGTGGCCATGTTGGGATTCGAACACGCAGTCCTGGCGTTTGTAGAAAGACGCATCACAAGCTGAGCAAGTCGTCGGTCTGACTAATTCACAACAAAACAGCAATAGATATTTCAACAATAGAATGGAGGAAAAATTGAATGAATAACAGATCAATCGCTTCATTAAAAATATATAAAACGAGAACACATATTTGTCACAGTTATAATAACTTATTTATTTCAAGGGTCTGTAAGTGTTTACACCTTTGCTTTTTGTGTGATATTTTCATGCAACAGTCGGGTCTAATAGTGATCCACTTCTCTTCGCACCCATTCAATTCAAATTTAATTAAATAGTTGTTAATGTTTATTTTGCATTGATGAAGCAATGCTGTCATTGTAAGTGCCGAATGCCACCGAATTATTGTTTTGACCAGACAGTGTGTTCTTGACCTTTAAAGTTGATAACAACCTTTCATTTATTTTATTTTTCTAAACCAAAAAAACAGACATCTCTATTTCATTTTTTGAAATATCAGTGTGCATTTAAATCAATTTTTATTTGATAGTAAAAGTATCAACAGTTTCACAAGAAAATTACACAAAGGGCAACAATTCCATTAATATCAAAGAAATATTTATGATTGTTAAACTCATCACTGCATCTGAAAGACGTAGTTTATTATTTTGTATTTTAATCCCTGATGTCAGTTTTGAAATAATGTATTTGTTTTACTTTTATTGGACTCCACAGAAGAAATATATAATGGAGCATAATTATGAAAACACTGAAAAGAAATGTATAGCTAATGCACTTTACAATGTCCACTGTAGATCTAGTTATTGTTATCTTTTCATATTTTCCATGGTTATGGAATTATAGACTGTACATGAAAATTAACAGAGGACAATACCTCTGTAAATATTGTTGAACTGCTGATAGTACTTTTATTCATCACTTCCTCTCAAAGCCCTTCATTTATATCCAGCCTATACTGTTTTAAATATGTTTTCCTGACAACAATCAAGGATGCAGTTATATTCAGCACAAACAGCAAAGGGCGAGGGGGGGGGGGGGGGTAGGGGGTAGATTGCTTTTATGGCAATACCATTTGAACACTCTATGGGGCACATTTTTCCATTCCTTTATGAAGCTTTGTCAGCTTATGTGACACAATTATATCCAGACGGAGTTTGAAACTAAGTCACGCCAGGTAAAACAACTTTGACATTAGGTAAAAATTAAAAGAGTGTGGTATATATTGTATTAGTCACATTTAAGCCCAATCAATTTATTTTGATGATATCTGAGCCGATTTCAAAAATCGTTCCATTCTTTTAAAAATATAGCCGCTTGGGGGGTTGGATGGCAGTTTTCCTTGTATTGCTTTATTTAAACCGTGTTAATACTATGGTCACATGTTTGGTCATTTCATCATAAAGGTTTGTCATGACATTGTTTTTTTCTAATCATATCTCAGCCGAATACGAAAATGTATATTATGTCTGTGAAATGTTTTTGTCTGTTAAACAATCTTGCCAAGGGCCAGTAAGTTTGTCTTATAAGACTTAAACGAAACTTTGGACAGACGTAAAATTGTTGGTGTCTTAATGTTAACGTAAGCCCCGTTGAAAGACATGGCCGCCAGTGGAGAGGGCCACATTTCTTCATATTGCTGTTGTGAAACTTTGTTTACATTCTGTAAGTCACATTTTCCCTAAATCTTCATGGATGTTTATGAGAACATTTGTTTTATATGATATATTAAGAGGGTTTGAAAATGGTTCCTGTCCGTTTCGAACAAGGGCACCAAGGGGCGAGGCAGTTTTGCTTATATGACTTAAGTAACGCCTTGAGAACACTCTATAAGTGTTATGTTCAAGAGACTTGTTAAAACATTCATTCTTACCATATCTTGATAAAGTTTGAAAATCGGGTTCTGGACGCAGAAACCATTTCTGCCAGATGGTAAGCAGTTTTCCTTTTATATCAATAGTGAAACCGTACTAGAACGAACTTGTTAATCTACCACTCTTCATTTTTACATTGGTCAGGAGCTTTGTTTTGCAATGAAGAAATAATTGTATTGACCTAAAGAAGCATTACTTTTACGAAATTAACAATATACCATCTGAAAGAAGTCAGATCACATTATTTAATAAAAAATATAGGTATCATCAACACATCAGCAGATAGCACATATGTTTGCAGAAAATGTGTTAGGGTAAAACAACTACAGTATAATGACTTGTTTTTGTATTGATCTCCAATCATGGATTAATGTCTGTCAGGAATTCACTTCAATCTCACCGAATGACTCAGCAGCGAAAATCAATAGACATCACTGAGTCAATATTGCTGTGCTATTTTTAAATCAGAATCATTACTGATTGTTTGCTGCAACACTGAAAGTTCAATGCTGCATAGTCTAGTGCCTTTCAAGGGCAAAGGGAATAATGAAGCCACAATTAATCTCAACTGGGAGTTGGACTTCTATTTTTACAGGACAAACATCTAAAGATTTGTAAGGAAATTAGTATATAGCAGATGGATTTCACTTAATTGGTACTATGTTATTTTGGTCTTAACATATTTAACATATACAGTGCCATCTGTAATGTTGATTTATTGATGTTTGTTATTGTCTAGACCCCTAGATGGATGGTTTCCCACGAGCAAAAAGGATTGATTTTACAATAGGTTTATTCTTTACCGTTGTCAGACAGAGCAACTAACAGCAATATAAGTATATATAATACCACCAGCTTCTATTCAATGAGTAGGGCAATAGGGGTGTGGGCCTATCATCTCATCGTACAACTTTTGGACCGGTTTCAATATAAAATGTTTTGACTTTAAAATTATCGGAAAATAACTAAAAAGCATGAAAACTTCAGACATAACAATACGAGCAAAAGAAAGAAATATTTTAATACTTGATGCACAACAAATGTCTGAAAAGACTTTGAGGTTTGGTTGTTTAATACTATTTTAAATTGTTTAACCCATGTATAGGGAGTATGCTATTGTCACAAGCCAGTATTTGCAAGTATATGCCAGTTTTGAAATGGTGTATGAAAGCTCTTTCGTTGAACAACATAACTGCTTAGGGGCCTTGAGAGTTATGTGAAATATTCCTTCTATGGCTATAGTGAAACTTTGTGAATAGCTTCATAAGTTTTGTAAAATCTTCATGAAACTTTTTCAGAATAGTTTTCCAGAAATTTATTTGAAGGGTTTGATATACCCTTATTGCCACGCGGGAGAATTCTCACTGCCTTCTCGTGAGATGAAATCAATTGGATTGCTAGGCCCGTTAAAATAAAGGCATCAAAGATGTTCCATCATGTTCTTTGGTGTTGTGCTGCATCGTCTTTTTTAACATCTTAGACAACATCGAATTTTCCATGGTTTATATGTACCTAATTGATACCTATTTGATATGTATCAATATATCGAGCTAATATTAAAGTAGTGTTTATATAATATTTAGGTATACGCACAGTTTCTTTTCATAGTTTGTTATCGAATAAACAAAGGTCAGGAGTTAAGATGTGTAGGAAACACGAGTTCAAAGAAATGGTTATTTTATAACTCGCATCTATACCCCTGCCCGTGGGTTATAGGACGGCAAATTAGGAAAGAAAATATATTGTTTCGATTTTAACACGATCTCGTTTTTCTAAACCTGAATTTTGTCATCTAATGCATGAACACAATAGTTGTTCTAATCTCCGCCAATCTTTGTACGACGTCCAGGTGCTTACCAATTGTGTAATCTAACCATATCAAAACAAGAAGACGTAAATTTCATTTATACAAATTTACGAATACGCCAGATTCACTATTAAACACATAAAAAGTCCAATATGACATCATATAATCAATTCAAAAAGAAAGCGAAATGGGGACAAAAACAACTTAAATTTAGATTCATAAGCCTTACGTTTTTTTTAAATTATAAAAGAGTTCATTTAATATAACGGTTTGTTACATACATTGATCAGAAACGGTAAGTTGGTTACTATTTAATGGGCATATTTGCACACGTGCATTTCGCTGTTCCCGGAAATATTAAGAACTATTTTAAAAACAGTAGGCTCTGCCAATAATTATTTAACAAACCTCTAACTTAATTTCCTTCTTTGTCTAAAAACAATACGCGGAGTGTCGTCGACTAACATTTTTTAACATGTACGAAGTAATACTATATTATTGAATATCTAGACAAGCAAAAAGAATATTAAATACTGTAAAAATACATGCATATTAAAGTAAGTTATCCGAGCACTTTTTTAGGCATATTGAAGTTGCATAAATATATAATTTTATTTAATATTTATACTTATTTGAACTTCAAATTGGTTTAATAATTCCATCGTCAATACAAATACAAATCCATTAATGCTGAGCATGTTATGAAAAATGACCCATTCTCCTATGACGGTGGTTCTTTGTGCAACGGTCTTCATCTCCTCTCCTCTGAACACTGAGCAAACTTAAAGCTTGTATGTAGGACTTCATCAAACACATTTTATTGCACTTAAATATGCAATACAGGAGTCCCAAATTCCCCTATAAATTAAAATGCGCATAATGCTCATATTGCAAATGGAATCCAATGCACATTTAGAATAGCAATATTAAGACTTGTCCTTGACATTCACCAAACTATTGACATCTGGTAAAAAGAAAAAAGAAAGGAAAACCAAAAAATCTTTTTTTAATTATGTCCAATTTCCATCATTTAATCTTTTTCACCAAATGAACTGTTTTGCGAATTTCTATATTTGTTAAGAAACAAATTGGTAGAGGACCACCAAATGATGTCATATCCCGTATATATAAAACCACATAAGCTAGTGATTTCAGGGAAGTTTTTTAAAAGTTATTTACTATATAAGTGTATATAAAACGTATACAGGGCATGGCCAGTTTTGACCTCAGGGGTATGTTTTGAATCGGTACAGGATCGACGCACAAGTGTACATGCCAAAGACCAAACCTCTTGGCCTTCAGATTTCAGAGTTTGTTTTTAATTGTACACAATATACATACAAGCAAAACAAGTAAACCTCAGTGCGGTGCCAATTATGACCCAATGGGCATTTTAACGACAATTATTGTCGATGACAAAATATGTTTCCCCGTCCCGTGCGATTTCATAGCAGATGTGCAAATGTATTACTATGTAAGTCAATATAAGTCGTGTGACCTCTGGGTGGTGGCCAGTTTCAACCTAGATGCATTTTTTGAACAAACTTTACAGAGGACATATAGACGATGCTTCACATAAAATATAAAATATCAAATCCCTGATCCTTTGTGGTTTCATAGAAAACGATTTTTGAAGAAAAACATATTTTAGCTAAGGTGACATATTTATGCAACGGACCGAACACTTTTGAATGCCTTTTAAGTTTTGTCAAATATAAGCAAGGTTTAGAAGGAGTATCGCTGGAAGAAAATGTTTACGGACGCATGCACACATGTACTTACGGACGACGGACATGATCACTGTATCATACATTTTATAAACAAAAATATTGGAGACATGGGCATGACATAACTATATTTTAGGTATTGTTTCATTATCATATTGGTGAACTTTCAAAGTTATTTGATTTCTCCAAGTGTATAAAACAGCTGGAAAAAAACAGTAATGAAACTCCACCTTAAATTGTGACACAATCTCTACTTGCATCAATTGTTCACGGTGCAACACTTACACCCTGTGCCTATTATATTTACTAACAATGAATGAATACAATATTTGCACTACAAATAACACACGCAAAACATGTATGCATGCAAGTATGTTATGGTGTCTGAGAAGTGATATTCATATTTTTTTCTTTATTTTCAGCAAATCGTCTGAAAATAAATCAACTTTATTGATCTAGCATTTTTTGAAAATATAATTTAGGTCTTTATTTTTGACAATTATTTTTGCAATTCTAAGAAACAAGTATTATAAAATATTATTGTTAAGATATAAAAGTTAACTAAATGTAAACCGAACTGTTAATCTTTTGTGACTTACCGGTAAGCTTAAAGATCATGTAATTATATTTTATAGATAAAAAGGCATTTCAAATTTGTTAACTGAATACGATTACCGTTATCTGATCCTATTTCAGTAGTTGGACTATTATGCATTAATGTTTTGACTGTAAATTTGTTATAAAGAGATTCAATGTGTTTCAATTTAAATAACAAGACATGACAAAGACACAAATAGTTTTACAACGCTGTTAGTAAAAATACTAAATATTGATCATTTATTTATAATGACAAGTAGAATGGGTAACATGATATCAAAATTATTCTGAAATATCCAATTGATCTTACTATTTTTCGACTTGAGTGTAGCTCATTAACATATTTTAATACCAACACATGTCGTTATTTCACAGGGATCATTTGACATAAATAATTCAATGCAATTTCATGTTAAAGCTATTGAAAGATGTGTGCGCTGTATAGTGATTTAAAACAATACTTAGACCATATAATACTTTGAGGTTTATTATTTTCATTGAACCGGGTCGAATTATTAAATTAAATCAAAGGATCGAAGCAGAAAAACCAATTTTGTGCATATTATACATACGAAGGAGGAATATGAACTAAAAGCTGTGACCTCTTTCCGTGACATGTTTGACATTGAGATAAGATACAGTGAACAACGTCCCACGCGTCCTTTCAATCGATAGATGTTAAAAATACACAGAGGGGGGGGGGGGGGGGGCATTTCAATAACAAGCGCAACTTATTGGCTACTATGGCACTTGTTATGTGCATGATTGAGATTGTTTCGCTAGTCACGATTTGACTGAGCTTAAATGATACCATGATGAAAATTTGCTCCGGTAAAAAAAATTTAAAATTCAAATTCCTTGTGTCAAGACGCAGTCATGTGCATCTAATGAAATATCTTCTTCAATTCTGAAAGTCGTAAAGGGCAAACGTCAGTAGTGCAAAATCGCTAACTCAAATAGTTTGCTAGAAGTATGCATGCATTTGTGTACAAATCTATGAATTATTAGTCCTAAAACGACCCTGGAGTTATTAATATATAAGCTAGTATCACGTACTCATCCGAGTGTTTATTAAACGACTGACGTTAAAAGCACGTACGCATGTGGGAAGTGCATAATATAATATAAGTTTTAGTGAAGCATAAAAAAATCCGTTTTTTAATTTAATTATTCGTTGACATTTACGCACTTTTAATATTATTTGACGAAACTAACTAGGTTTTCCAGTATTGATGATTTTTAGTTTTCTCATGTGCATTTATACTATTTCAATGTGTATATTAATTGTTTTCATATACATTCCACGTTTCTCATTATGTTGTCGTCTTTTTGAAAACGAAAGTAGGGTTCGTGTTGCACGAGTGCAAACGAATGATCGACCGACGAATTAAACGCGCTGTGATAAGCAGTTCATTTAATGATAAGTTCTGACGTGGCCTATGTGTGCGTTAGTAATAACTAGTACATGACCACTTGTATTTATTTAGCTACTTAAATACGACATATTAACGTTTTAAGAGTTTTTAAATGTTTGCATGCATACAGATGTCAACCATCCAAAACCGCAGTCGAAAAGATTTAGCTCTGACGAACTGAACAGCCATGACAGTTGCATGCAGCTCATCGAAATCTGGGACACTTGGGACAGAAAAGAAATATCCCCAAACAGTTTTATAAAGAAATCATGGTTATTTCTTTTAGACATTTGTATCATGTCTTTTTGGCAATGGTGAGGCACCAAATGCATCAATACTTAAGTTCACTCCAAAGAAAACATTATTTCACCATAAACGCAGTGCTTTGCGGAATTTATTGAAATGTTTTAATTGTATTTGCATTTTGTCTCTTCAAAGTTTGGTAAGGTTTGCGAAATTGTGAGTCTTAGTACTTGATTTAATCGCTGTTAAAAATCGATAATAAATTTAAAGCCCAAAAGCCATTTTGTTGAGATTAAGTTCATAATGGATAACGATAGCTGTTTTAAAGTATCAGGAATGTTTGTGCATTGTCCTTATGCATTTTGGGTTCGTTTAAGCAGGCATATGTCGGTCAACATGCCCACTTGCATCGCATTTGCAAATATGAATAATTCCTTCCTTGGGCTGTCCTTTAAGGAACAGAGAACGTGAAACAAATAAACAACAACATTCGTCACCGCTCTATAACAAGAAATTTCCTACCAAAAAGTCGTGTATTTTATTGTTTGTGTTACTTTTTATATAAAACAATCAAATGTTGTCAACAAGTCTCACAAATAAAAGTAGGCATGATTTATACGAATATGGCGTAATTTAACGACACAGAGATTTGCAAAGAATGATCCATTTTGTTTCCGTTTTAAGTTTCTAGCTATTTTATCTCAAGTTCGTTTTTAATGAACAACTATTTTAAATACACGAGTCAAGTCGATGGTCTAAATGTTTCAATAGCATACCCTGATTTTCTGAACTGAGCTTAATACACAAAAAATGCTTGCTTTTTATACATTAGATGTGCAATACATCTTAGACAGTTAGGCACGAACAGTTGTCAATAAATACATTTAACTAGTACATCCCTATCAATTCTTCAGGACAAGTGACACGATATGTACTTATTATCAAGACAGCTTATGCAATAGTATCTGCTGGTCGTGAGGTACTAATAGTAAAATGGGAAATGACCCAGTACCTAACAAGACTCTCGGCCGCTTGGTTTTATATATGAATATTAATTGACATGTTATACATTGACGTATGATACATTTGTGTGAATACATCAAACAAAAAAAATTCAGTCTTTAACACGTGTGATCACATATATGTTTGTTTTTCTTTATAACATACCATTCATTAACAGATAATGATCATAATGTAAACTATAGATGTTGTTCAAAGATAACACTCGATCAATTGAAATATTTTATCAATAAATCGGTGTATCTGTTCCGGTCATGCCCTTGTGATTTCCCGCATCGACAGCGCTTGTCTTTTGTTCAACTCTTTCGTTTTTAATATTATAATTTAATCCTCAATTATTAGTGCATTAAAACAGGAATTTCCGTTGACATTATTCTATTTTCAAACCATATCCTTTCAGATATCTTGTCAATTCGTGTTTTTTATACAACACATTGACTCACAAGCTGATTTCCAGTTCAAAAACACTTACATTTTCCGTAACTTCGACTTTCAAAGAGTTGGCATAAGGATGCAGTGTGAAACGCAACGGAGACAGAATGATTGACTTATTTGCATAAAATGTTCGTTTGAATTTGTGAATGGGTGTTTATGCTATTACGTATGTCACTTCGACAGGCGTTTTATTTGCCGATTGTGATGTATTTCTACTGTTGATGCCGTGACACCTGCCCTATCTTATTCGATTAACCAAATAACTTTAATTTATCTACGTTCGAATAAATAGAAATATCTTTTTCACGAATACATATGTTGAATTGAAATGCAGTTTTCGTAAAATTACATACGAACAAATCAGCTTATTTAGACGACAATAAAACGCTATCAAATGAGACATTGGTATGCGCATCAATCGCAGAATGATTTTGGACATCGAAGTCAAAAGTTAACGAGCCTGGACCATGATCTGAAAGGAGACATTGGTATGCGTATCATTGGCAGAATTATTGTGGCCATCGAAGTCAATAGTTAACGAACCTTGACCATGTGACGCAAAATATTCGGCAATTATTTTACACGGACCAGTTAAAAACTGAAGGCTTAACTTGCTGAACGTATTTTTGTAACAGTATTTTATTATAAACATCTATTTTTTTTGTGGTTAATATAGGAATATCAATTGTTTAAATATGCGTGTAGGTATGCTTAGTTTTAACGCTGATTTGTGTATAATACAATAATAGCTACATCCTTCTTACTATAGAAAAATATATAGAATTCCTGTTTTAAACACAAAATAATATGTAATATTGTCAATATTTTTTTTAATTAACATTAACCTTTAATTCCATCTGTATATAATTATACAAAATTCACAGCCGTGTATAGCGACATAAATATATGAAGCCGGCATTTATGCGATTCACCAAAATATCACCGTGGGATTACCGATTGAACGTTTCTCCTTAATGAAAGTCGATGCCACTTTCTTACACTGCGGTTCATTACATTCACCTCAGTCTTGGGCTCAAGGACTAATTTCCACCGCATGAGACTTTTAGTTACATGATCATAGTCGCATATTCAAATTGGCCGCGCCCATCGGCTTTGTATTAACTTCTAGTATTTGAAGTTTACAACTCGGCGCGTGCTATTAAATTTTATTTCATGCACATATTTAATTAAATGTATATATTGCAAAATTTCAGCAATACACAAGCAAATTTGTAAATGTGGTAATTATCTACATACAATGATACAGTAAGCATTATCAACAATAATTATCATGCAATTATTATTTTTTTGGAAAACATTATGCATTTCCAACATGCAGACTTACGATATATTCCCATAGTCAGCTATTTCATTTGATTACCCGTTTAAAATAAGCATACACGATATGAAACTTTCAATGTGTTTGTAAACACAAGCTTTTCATCACCATTTCGGCCTTTGTTTACATTTTAGCGGTGTGATGTTATCTGCGTAAATGGGCATGGAAATAGTTCTCATAATTGTTATTTAATATGTCGATAAATTAACAATATATGCAGTTTTAAAAGATAAATTACTTTCAAATATTATGCCTGGGGTCCTAGATATTTCCATGAAAGAGCGCAAAATTACTTTGATGTGTTTTGCCAAGATTCCTGGCATTGAGTCCGTTGCAGAGATATATGTTGAGGCACGAACGACAACTCTGCTAGGAGAATGAGTCGATGCATTTTAAGATTGTAAGTGGGTTACACATTAATGGTAATTTGTTAAACATTTTGTTAAGCGATTAACAAACAAACACATAAAAAATGGATCACAAACCAAGTCGGAAAGGAAATTTAAAGAATCTTAACACAATTTATCTTTACAGTTATCGCCGATTAGATATATCGCTTCTGTTAAGAATGAGTCGCATGAATTACGCATTATATCACCTACTCAATTATTAATTTGGTCGAAATTATAAACAGAAAAAAAAACAAACAAAAAAAAACGAATTGGAAATCAAAGTTTGTCGGTGTATTAAACGAAACGTATCAATTTTTTTGTGTCAAAATTGTGTAATGAGGTTTAATACATGTATGCACATTAATATAAACTGAAATAACCATCTATATATTTCAGTTAGTTCATTCAGCTGCATGTTATCCGTGAAGTGGTCTTACTTTTCGTATAAGTGGGAGAGGGCTTAAACTATAGCGTGTCTCTTGCGTAACCTGGTTGTAGCGTGTCCCTTGCGTATCCTGGTTGTAAGCGCTTGACTAATTTCTAGCAAGTTCATCGTGTATGAAATTTGATATCTCTTGGAAATATTACTGGAACTTCACATATAAAAAAATCCATAATCACATTTAGCTTGTTTCCTACTTAATTGCATTTTTGATAGGCTGGCAATAGAAAACCAACAAAATGAAGTTGTTTTAGCATTTCATTTCTATTTCTACTATTCTAACACTTGCACGGAATCTGGATCAAACGATTATCTTGCAAAGTCAATTTAAGGAAACGCAAATGAATGATGCCTTAAATGGGAATGATATCAAATATCCACGACCCATACGTCTGATTTCTGTGATGTTGCTTAACAATCAGCCTATACATGTTCATTAGAAAAATCGAGAAATCACTCTTAACCCATTATTTGACCATTTCCGCATCCAGAACGTCCGATCTTTATCAAATGAAAGGCAGAAAAATACTATGTAATACACCAAGTGAATATCAATCGCAAATAACAATTTTCTTATTTTCAACAAAACTGCAAACACAGCTTGTATTGCTTTATCAACAAGTGATGGTCTTTCTTAATTAAATCTATCATTTAAATCATATCATTTGACAAGAAAACTAAAATTATTAGCAACTTAAAGTAACTCATGATTTGATTACATAACTTTCTTAAATAAGAATTTCTTCCGGAGAGAAGACAACATCTTTGTCTGTGTTTAAAGTTAAATGCAAAAATGGACAGTGTTAGAGCATAGCGTTTAAAGCTGATGATATTGATTGTCTGCTTCAATAACCGTGCCATATGCTGAAAAGAGAACAAATAACTAGACTATATTTATAGATCCATGTATAGATACATGTATTTGTGAGATATGAAGATAAACATAAGATAAGAGATAAGATAAATAAATTATAATGCAAACAACACGAGAGAGATTTTTCAATTCTGACTCCTAATACAGGCAAAACCTCTAGGTAGAAAATTATTAGCCTTACCAACTGATTTGGCTTGATCAAGCTTTTTAAAACAGGACCCTCTAAACGGTAATTTAAAAAAGTTTTCTTCATAAGGGGATGCGATGGACACAACAGCAAGCTTTTGTAAAGTCAATAAATGTCTAATATTTTGGGTGAAAAAATATTATCGTAAGCCGAGAATGATTTGTTGTTTTTCAAATTTGAAAAGATTGTATCTGTTTCTTTTTTTGGTACTAGGTGTGAAATTTAATTATTAAAAGTAGCATAAATAATCGGATTCAATAAGTCATTTTCTGTCCAATATATGTCTCGCTGCTTAAAAAGTTGATAAAACACTTCTAGTGATATTTTACTCATTTGAGTCTTTCTCTTACAAGAGCACAAATTCAATAGCAGCCACTATTCTCTTGCTTACTCAATCTTAAATCTGCAAGGTTGTTTGCAGCACTGCAATACTTTTGATTTGATTTCTGGTATAATTGTGCATTTTAATTCCCGTATATTTTCTTCAAATCCAATTTGAAAATATTTCCTTTTGCTTTCATGATAATCTTTGCATCTAGCCTCACATTCTGAATCATTAGCGGTTCCCTTTGTGACTCAACTTCATTATTAACGTTAGACGATGCTTCATAAGATAACAATATTCATCAACACTAATGGCAATACGATAACATGTTTTAATATCATCATGCAGCCTATCAATGTGCATGCACATTTCTTCAATAATGCATACTTTTATATTTCCTTGAAAAGATGAAATGGTATTCCCAAGAACATCTTAATTTCTTTGTTTGATTTTCATTCTCAACATATCTTTCAGAAAGACTTTTTGTCAATAATTAAAATGCGATGTAGACTCAGAACAATCAAACTTTAATTTATAAGACGCAGGAGTTGTTAATTGATTTATATTTGTAGCGTACTTCCGTGTATACTTTTTTCATGTTCATTTACTGTCAGCATCTTATTGCTACTTGCTTCTGCAGATTTATGCTTATTTTACGAAAACAATATTTTCCCTCAACACAATTAACCATATCAAATTACATTCAACAATATATCTGCTTCCAAATGCATATACCATTATAGATACTGTCTCATTACTATGTGTTATTACAACTTATTTTATTCTCATTCAATTTAAGTTTCTTGCATACTGCCATTGTCAGCTTGTTATATGCCATGACAATTTTTATGCTTTGTTCATTTTCACACAAATTTACTTACATTTAGTCATGTTAACGTGCATTATTTAATGTTCTAGTCAACATGCTTTACTTGCTTATCATTTTATTTGTGTGTATTGCTCTGTCTTAGCTTATAAAGCAATGCAAACATGTACCTGTATACTACACATATCTATGTTTTTTCACGTTTGTTTGAATTATCTTTTTATAGAACTTTCCTTTTCCATGCGCTCTCCATTTCCTTAGTTGGACTGGTTTGTGGACTTGTTGTTTGTTGTTCGTCCAACTTTATGGGACTATGTTGCCTATTTTTACTGTTTTCGCTTCACTTATTGCTTTCGCATTAGACCATTAATAAATGCCGGTTGGCGCTTCTGCGCCAGCCCTTTTCAGTCCATTTATTGGTGTCAAGTTCTTTTGTCCCACAAATGAACTAGGAAATTTGAGAGCAAAATATAAATAAGATCATGAACATCAGATTACAAATAAAAACAAAAAAGGTCAACCTTTCAAAGTTTATTTTCTTAAAACAGAAACAAATACAATTGTCATCTGAGCAATATAAAAACTAACGGCCATAGCTAATTTCTTATAAAGACACCAACACCTGATGATTTTATCCTTGACATACTTTTCTGTTTGCTCAAAAATATGAAGTTTTAAGGTGTAATGGAGCGGCAATCATCAGGTATTGTCCCAGATAAACAAATAACATCATAGGGTATGATTCAAAGTCGGAATACAGTGTAAGCGCAACACCACAAATAATCTTTAAAATGAATATCAATTGATCATTATTTACGTAAAGATACAAAAGGAATATTCAAAATTCAAGTTGTGAAAAAAATATTTGCGTCAGTATATTGAGAGGTTAAAAATAATGTACTGTTATAAGTAAAATCAGAATCTAAAGACTGATTTGCTGTCAATTATAATGTTCAACTGTTACTATCCAAGCACCTTCATTACAAGACGGCGGAGGTCTATAGCTTTATTATCTATTTAGGTCATCACGTGGAATCCACCATGAACGTTTCCCTATTTTGAGTTTATTCATGTATTACCTGGCTGGCCTTTGATGTACCACTTCGGCTTTTGAAATCAGGGTAAGTAAGGCAGTCTTTCTATTTGCACACGAACTATTATTTATTGTGGCTTCCTGTTTTGGACATTTTGAGGTCTAGATTACATGTGGTTGCATGCATTTTTGACATACAACCCAGATTTTAATGGAATATACCGCTCGTCCATTTTACTTGGTTATATCACCGTCATCTTTTTAACAAAGTTCTTCAGTTCAGAGTATTGTGATCGTTATCTATCTTCAGAATAATATCATCTAACCTACTTGACTATTATTGAGATGATCATCGTTTGACAAGTGTGTAGTGCAAGACACGTTCTTCTTCTCACGCGTCATGTTTAACAGTGTCGTTTTAAAGAGTCAATTCAAATCACTTTTCCGAAAATGAGTATCCGGGTTATAAACTTAATCGCATATCTCAGAGTGTCCATGAAATTAATTACAAGTACTTTTAAGAAACATGATACATAATGTCGATATCTTCTAAAAAGATAATATTATTATATGAATGTAAACACTTTCCAAGCACCTTCATTACAAGACGGCGCAGGTCTATAGCTTTATTATCTATTTAGGTCATCACGTGGAATCCACCATGAACGTTTCCCTATTTTGAGTTTATTCATGTATTACCTGGCTGGCCTTTGATGTACCACTTCGGCTTTTGAAATCAGGGTAAGTAAGGCAGTCTTTCTATTTGCACACGAACTATTATTTATTGTGGCTTCCTGTTTTGGACATTTTGAGGTCTAGATTACATGTGGTTGCATGCATTTTTGACATACAACCCAGATTATAATGGAATATACCGCTCGTCCATTTTACTTGGTTATCTCACCGTCATCTTTTTAACAAAGTTCTTCAGTTCAGACTATTGTGATCGTTATCTATCTTCAGAATAATATCATCTTACCTACTTGACTATTATTGAGATGATCATCGTTTGACAAGTGTGTAGTGCAAGACACGTTCTTCTTCTCACGGGTCATGTTTAACAGTGTCGTTTTAAAGAGTCAATTCAAATCACTTTTCCGAAAATGAGTATCCGGGTTATACACTTAATCGCATATCTCAGAGTGTCCATGAAATTAATTACAAGTACTTTTAAGAAACATGATACATAATGTCGATATCTTCTAAAATGATAATATTATTATATGAATGTAAACACTTTCGTAAATGAAACAACCATCACACGGTATTTGGCCTAGGTAAAGTAAAAAAAATATCCGGACCAAATATCATCACGATTGAGTACAAAACGTGATATTCATATTAGTAACAATGTTTTTTCTAAGATTGGATGCGGTCACACATGATCCGAATTGGAACCCGGCATGGACATTGTAAAGATTAACATTCTGACAAAGTTTCGACTAGAATGAGTCATGCATGTTTTTTTCTTGTAATATTTTATTCCTCCCATCAATAGGTGTGGGTGAGTCTATGAAAACTAAACAAGCAACATTTGTTTCTCAAGTCCTCTATTACACTGTTTTTTCCATTCTGTACTTTTACGCAAATCATTAAAAAAGTTAATTTCTTTAAATACATAGCACTACAAGAACATGTACAATTCTGCTGCTTAAATAGTGGGTCTAGTTTTGCTCATTTTAAAATTATAAATAAAAATTTATACAACATCATATTTTAAAACCCATTTGTATTTGCATGTACCAATGTAAAGGAAGGCGTATTTAGAAGGTTCGAAAAATGAATTAAAAGTCTAATAAACAATTATGATATTAACTGATTGACATGCTTGCATTGCCAACATATGGTATATCTAATGTTCAATAAGAATGAGTTTGCAACCAGGTTTATGTGTTCAATTCTATATTAAACCCACCGTTAATTGGTATATTGTAATACGAAAAGGAATGTAAAAAATATGTCGCTTTATTGTTTCGATATCATTTTAAATGTTTCAACTATTTATCTATTCCACTGGCGAAGACTCGTTTTTAGTTTTGATGGAATTTATATATTTTGCAAAAGTCATTATAACTGTAAAAGATCAAAAGTTAAGTTCTGTGCATCAAGTCCTCAACAAAATAAACGAATATTTCGAAACATGATTTTAAAAAGCACACTATATTATTACCAATGTTAAGTCTGTATGATATCAAAGAGGATTTTGAAGCAAATCTGATTGTTCCATGGTCCTTTTCTATAATGTTCGACACACGGTTACAACTATCTTTCATTCAGTGTGTGGAAAGTTTTCAGCATAATAAATTAATTCCACAGTGGTATAATTTATTTTAATTTGTCATTGTATAAACAATATTTAACGATAGTTATTCATAGTATATTCCCAGTGACAACTCTGCGGATCCATGATCACTTTAGAGAGCTAACAAAAGAAAACAGATCTATAATCTTTAAATCTTTGTCTTCATATTCTTTTGTAACAATATTTTTGTTTATTCTTGGTTTACCATTTCACACAAAATTAAAACTAGCCAATTGATCTCTTCTAAGAAATTATTTGGTGGATTAGTCAAGGACATAAGAGATGGTTTAACATGTGTATGCATACATGTAGCTCCTACAGTTGAAACAAAGTTCTGTTACGAGTTGACCTTGGGGCCTAGTATTTTGACAAACTTAGATCAAAATCAAACTTGAGTTATATTTTGTCAAGATAAACATGCTCGTCAGGTTTATTGAGATTAAGATTGTCATAAATGTAGACGAAAAAAATCACAATACGTTTTAACAATAGACTTGGTGATCAAGTTTTAAACGCACTTGAACCAGACTTTTACTCGACCAAGATATTATCAAGATGAACTTTTGGACCACGTTTCGTAGAGATTGATTCGGAAATGTTGCTTCTTCAGTGATAACAAGATTTTTCTATGACATGTTCTCGTAACCTCGTTTTTGGACGCAGGTTACCCAGATTCGTACTCGGCTTAGATATATTCAAGATAAACATGTTAACCGAATCTCATCAAGATTAAGTCATAAATATGGCCGCTAAAATGATAACAGGGTTTTCAATAACTTAACCGAGTGACCTCTACTTTGTTGCATGTGACTCACATGCGATATTGTCAAGATAAATATTCTAACCAACTTACATATAATTTTAGTTAATAATGTGGCCCCCAAATGAAAAACAAGATTAATCCAAGATTTGACCAGGTGACATAGTTTTTAGACGCACGTAACCTTAATTCGAACGTAGCCAACAATTGAAGATTCAAGATGAACACTCGAAGCAAGTTTTATCCGGATTGGATGAAAATATATACCCTTTAGATCGAGCGACAACGAGATTAAAGTCGACGCACATCGCTCACCGCAAGACGCTATGGTTACTACAATTGGTCACTATGAGCACGTCAGGTTCAGATGAGGTCAAAGAAAAACAAGGAAAAAATATATATAATAAGAAGTGATTATGATCATAGATATTGGTTGTTGCAAAGTTGTGTTAATAGTTACTTGTTCGAGCACTTTGTTACTTTTTATATAACACAATGATAGGTTTCTTTTTGTTCACAACGGGTTCATAGTCTTTACAAAACATGGCATTGAACACAACTCAGAAGCTGGCGTTGTAAGCCGTATCAGTATTTGACTGTATCTGTAAATAAAGGAAACATTATTTGGATTGTTTCAGATGCAGTTGTTAAATAACTAGTATTACATTAAATATGTTTAAGTAAGTATATACGGAATGAATACGTAATTAATTTTAAATGAAAAAAAGGTATCGCAGTCTGGTTGAATAATCTATAATATACTTACACGTCTCATTAAATTCAACATTAGATACCTATTAATAAATGACTTTATTGACTAATCAAGGAATTATACTTGCAGTAGTTACCAAAGCACACGATTCCGAAATTTAATAGGTGCACCGCAAAATATTAAACCGCTTGGATTATTCGTTAAATGCGCGAAACAAGAAAAACGATTGTCTAAAGATTTATGTCTAATGATTAATTGGTAGAGTGTAACCTTCAGTGAGTTTGATTACCTTTCACCTCTCGAATCTATATTTAGACCGCATGTCAAGCATGAAACACGTATTCGTAAGTAGGTCATCGAGTATAAACTGAATAATTCTGGCATGATACACAATTCTTTTGTAACTGCGTAGCATGCGTTAATTAGTACACCAAAACGTGTTCCAACTGAGAATATACGCAACACCAATATGGAATTCAAATGTTAATATGCTAGTATTTGAAAACCATTAGAATACGCTTGCTTCTTTACACCAGTTGAATGCAGTGTAGTTGTAATGTCACTACACCACATCGAGTATCAGAATATTTAAACCACATGGCGACACGCACGTAAGCCGACTTAATTCAAGTAAATAATAAATTATCATCTTAATAATTGAAGCTATTGCATGAAGTGTGTCCTTATTTAGATATTTCTTTTACGTCACTGACTAAGGGTTGGGCACTTTATACATGATATTATTGTACAAAGCCGAAGTGAACACTCGTTTAAGACTGAGTAATATATACATGCAATTGTTGAATACCGAATGCTCTAGCGGATGCCAGCACTTTGATCTATAAACGAAGTCATGGCGGATGCGAACACTGTGATGTATTGTAGATGGCTAAACAAAGTCTTCTTCGATGATTTCCGTGTAATAATTTAAGGTCCGGGAGTAGGAACAATAAGATATTAAAGTGCAAATTAAAGTGCTTTTACGGATCTTTAGACATAACTGGCTTAACAGAATTGTATGCGGAACATTAAAACGTCTCTGTGTAACATAGTTATTTATACGTTAAGGTTTAAGGGACAAAAGACGCATTGCGTTTCTGCGTAATATTGAATTTTCATTCAGTGACTGGTTACATAAAGCATACATTAAAAACATGTTCACGTATACACATCAATGGGTCCCCGCATAATAAGAAATACAGTATTGTTATTTGAAAATATATTACCGCATTGGCATTCGGTACGACTCTTAAAACTTTATTTATGAGAGTATCGCTCTGTTGTTTCATGTATTCATTTTCCTTGGTGTTTTCTGATTAGTGATGAAAATATCAATATGTGATCCTAAGAGTTTGTGCTTTTAATTGAGCTTTATTACGGTATAAACAAGGACTTGCAGATTGATTTGTGTTGATGCTGTCGCGGGTTTTCATGTTAACGCTGCTTTTACTACATTTACTTTGTTCACATTATTACAAAGTTTTTTACTGCTACTTATGTTGTGTGCATTATATATGATGAAAATAATAATCATTATTAAGATTATTATTTTGTAGCAGCTTAATTTTAATTATTATATTTTTATTTTTACTATTATTATTATTATTATTATTATTATTATCATTTTGTTATTATTAGTTGTCTAGTTTATCCCAGTGTCCCCAAATGAGTAGTCATACCTGGTATAAACATATTTTACAACGTATGAAATCAATAAACCTTAATAACCGCGCTGTGTTTTTATCTCATACATCGCGCTTTTATCTGCTTTCTTGCATTTAATTCCGCGTTGCCACTGACAACCGCTATCGCTAGCCATAAATTATCCATTCAATATCGATAAAATAGCGGATACGTTGCTTAGCAACAACCGCGTTGTGTTAGGTCTCCAGTTATTTTTAGATATCAAAATCAATACTCGCCATGTGTACGGCCATTACGACAGTTCGCCCTGGAGGTAAACTAAACGAACTTTTAGCATTGTGCAGTATGTACGATTTATTGATAATAACTTTAAATAAGTGCATCATTTGAAAATAACATTGGCATAGTACCAGCGTACATGGGGGACTTTAAAATCAGTGGCTCGATTTATGAAAACTGAGATCAAAATCACCTAATTAGTCATTAATGTATGCAATTGTTGCGAACTCTTACAAATACGTTTGATGTACTTATTTATAGATTTGTCATATATTTGCTTACACAAATATTAAATTAATATTTGTGATCAAAAATGAAAATCGAAAAACGTGTAAAAAGTGAAATTATGATTCATAACAGAAGAATATTTTATGGTTTGATTCTTAGTTGTGCGCATGTTCATGCTAAAGAATTTTGACCGTAGTTTTGATTCTCTACGATTCACCAAATCAATCAAAGATCGATGTCTGAGTGCACACAGATGTATCTCTCATAAATTGCATTAGATACATTAGTTTCACACTATACCCGCTTTCGCGTTGAGAAAGAAGTTTCATATGACGTGTATAGATATTGTCAAAATTTTGAATTTTGAGGTTGCGTAAAATGTTAAGATATACTTTTAAAAAGTATTTTAAATGTCCTGAGCTAACAAAACAATCAACGAAAACGACTGCGTTATTACGCAGACGAATACATTGCTGCAACATAGTGTGATATGGTCTGTCATAATCAGGTGGGCAAACTGTTAAAGAATTATGCAATCGCAACGCTTCTTAAAAGAGGAAAGTTCGTTTTGCGAAAAAAAAAAATATTGTGCAAATGCATGCACGATTTTGATGCCGAAGTTGATTAAAACATAATATGAATAAAACGAGTTCAACATAATGAGGCAGTTTTATTCAGTCCTTAATAAACGTTGTTCACCTCTCCTTGCTGTGAACAGCACTTTACGCTTAAAATCAGCAAACTCTTTGAACGGTCACGAGAGGTTTATCAAGAACATATTAATTATAGAAGAATCACCCACGTTTCATAAGCACATTCTAAACCCAATTAATGTGTTTTTATCATAGTAAAAGTACTCGAAATCGTGCATGGTTAATTTTAAATTTTCTTAAATAAATTAAGTGAAACTTTATCTGCACAAGCAGCAGAAAAGGTGTACTATAGAATCATGCAATATAGTTTAAATCATACACTTTTATATACAAACATTCAATTTATTTACTATACTAACACGACTCGCGCAAACATACATATGCACAAAAAAGGAAATCAATCACAAGCTATTATGCAATAATTATGGGCGGAGGTAACATATCCCAAGCTCGCGCTTACAACAAACCGTTAGTCTTGTGTTTTATCAATCAACATCACGCGCAGAAATACTATGTAAAGAAGCCAACATCATCACAGGTCCACATAATTCCTAGCTTAATCAAAATAACCATTATACAATTAAAAATTCGAAGGTATGAACACACAATATACAAACGTGGTGTGTTGTGATTCATGCTCTGTGTGTAAAGAATAGATCTTATTATTATTGCTGATTATTAATTTTCGTTAAAACATGGTAAACAAATACTATTTCTTTTATATGAATGTATCAATTAATTTCAATTTGCATGATTTTTTTTTTTAATTTGCAATCTTTAACTGTTACTTTATGTATAATACTGTGCGAGTTTTGTGAAAATGAATATATTAAACGATGAAACAGATTTTGCTGGTGATTACGATCGGAGCTTCATAATAAATAGTACTTTCCTTGTAAGAGACATGAATAGTCAGTATAAAGTCGTGTTTACATTGAAGTGATACGTGTAAGTCATATTTTGTTGTAACGAAACTCGCAGCAAGAATTTTAGATGCGCGATATCGTAGCCGCACTCGTGATTTAACCTGATTTCCGGCCGTTAGTTACTGGCATTTGAATCAAACTATGGCTTATGAGTATTATTTTTAAATTATAATTTCTAACGATCACTTTTTTATATAAAATTATGTTGATAAGCACTGTTTTTACATTTATAAACGAAATCTTTGTAACGGCAGCCGAAAAGTCAATGAATGTGTTTTAGGTATAGTAATCAGTTATAGGGTGAATTTATACAACTTTGACACGGGAATACCTCTTCAGTATTCATGCGGAGAAAAGTGTGTGCATATTTCAAAACATTTGATCGATTTGATTTATATACAAGTTCGGTGTACTCGTACATGAGAATTAATTCGTTCAGTTAACAACGCTATATATTCAGATAATTTTATTACGCTTGACATTGAATGAAAATTGAGTTGCCATTAAGACGATAATTTTTTTTTATAGATCGTATATAAAGTACAAAAATGCAAAGTTTGCTAACATTTGAAGACCAACATCGCGATTGAATAATTAACCATCAACTTGTTAACTTATGTAATTTATTGGATAAATCAATCCCAGTTAATCTTCAAGGAGTCAACAACATTTCATCATTTTAGCGTTTAATGTTTATGAGTGTTTTTATTATTGAAAAAAAAAACACACGTAAAATTAATCGTGTCTTGTTGTAACATTATTGATGTTTGGCCCCAAAGTACGATATCGTGAAACACACTTCACTGTCAACCAGACTTTGGTATTGAGCACCGTGCATTGTGTTCTATATTTGTTGACAGTGAAAATAAAAAAGTAGATGGCCTTCGTACGCAACAATTATTCTCAAAGTCTTTCTTTTTATCCGTATCCTCTTCCACATCACTATGATCATCAGCCACAAAACATCACCACCATCATCAGCATCAACTTCAACACAAAAACCACACATAAACAACACCTCCACCATATAACATAAACGTCCTAATATCCATCTACTACATCATCATCATCATTATCATCATCTTAACCGTCATCATATTATGATCATGTTATCAATACATAATGCATGATAAAAACATCACCATTATAATGATGTTCTAGGCACAACTAAAGTGCGTTTCGTTTCACTTATTATATGAACTACTCTAACGAACTGCGGCGGTGACCAAAAAGTGAACGCACTTTGGTTTCAAAGACTACATTTTAGCGAGACCTGGAATGCCTTTGGCGCTTTGATTTCGTGCGTCGTGTTCCTTTTAACTCTAGAGTGGAATTCATTTCAATATGCTCCTGTTTGTAAATAATCATGTGTTACTAAAAATAAAAAAGGTTAACAATTTCGACACAAATATAGGAATTTACCAGCGTAAATGAGAGCATTTAAATTCAATATCGCGATTTATTTTAAATGAGATCTAAATCGTCTTATTATTCATTGATATATTACCTTATTAAAATAATTTACAAATACATATATTTTGAAAATAATTTGTTTTATAACTCGTTATAATGTACATACTAATTATACCGAACCATGCTATTGCCTGGAAATAAAGTCCTTTATCCGGATAAATTATACAAAACTACGTACTTAAATGCAGAAAAGTTTGATTGCAGTTCTTACGTTATGTTATGTTTTGAAAATCTTATAACTTTGCATCACGTTGTGTAACGCGTAATTACTTTTTGCTGAAAAAGTACCAATGAAGTCTGATCATTTCCCGCAATTTCGTTCTGAATGATGACGTCACATCTTGAATTATGACGTAGTAAGTGATGCATTTAAACTAAAGGTTTGTACATGTTCAAATAATATACACGTTATTTACTCATCCTAACATAGGTGTGTTATCAATCGGTAGAATTATGTAGGATACACTACGCAATTATTAAGCAAAAGAAAATTCGACGTACAGTTATTTACTTAGCGACATACGAAACAAGATCGAAAATAACCTATTTGAAATAATATTGTGTATTTTTCGGATATATCTAGAATCAACGTTTGTTTAATGTTTAGGTACTGAAGTTTGTTTTTTGTGTCAGACGTTATACACATTGTATGGCATAAATTGTTAATTAGTGTAAAGGTATTTATTTATGCACATTCGATTGTGTAATACTTCTTAAATGCACACTTTAAGCGGGTGACAAATACCGTTAATATTACGCTCCGCTGGATATCGGCAAAAACCTGAGAAGAAACTTTATATGATATCGACGGTCTGGCCCACTTAATCGCGTTATCAACAAGGCGCCCCCTTTTCGTCTTAAAGCTGGCAGGCTGCCAAAACCGATAACGAATAAGCAGTGTATAAGTGGTCTTAAAATAGAACACATAAACCTAACCAATACGCGGTTAACATTGTTGTGCAGAGGTTAACTACACAATAGGTTTACACGAGCAGAACTTATAAATACGAGTGTTAAACTTTTGCGTATAGTTAGTAATGGCTTCTTTGCGTGTATAACGTGTAAAATAAAACGGCGCTTTTTACAAAAGGTAAGTGTCTTATTAATGTACACTTTCTTCGCAAGCGATTTCTTACAAGGTTTATTTACCACGTTTTTACGACGAGTTTGCAACTTTATAACAAATGTGCTACCGTTCATAAATGTTTGTATAGTAAATTGTTCTTGAATATTGTATACATTTTAATGATTTTTTTTCTTGAAACTTTTCAATACGGTGTTGTGTTGAAACTAATGAAGTATCGTTTACACGTGTGTATATAAATAGAACTGGTCATGCGTAACGTGTTCATGAACAGAGGAGACTCGTGGTAACGTTAATCATGAAATGATATTTTAACAATATTGTGTTGTGTGACTTATTATAAACAAGTTTTGTTGCTAACGATCAGGCAAATACGTAAAGGCGCAAGCAATTGAGTGCAGATCAATTTGTCTTCAAACTGAATATTTCGTCATGTCAAGGGACTTGTCGCGTCATAGTGTGTAACATATTTCATCGACAACGTGTGACGTTTCAGAGAGCATGCGTGAAATGCATGCGTATATGTGTTTGAAATGAATAGTGTACTGCGAACTGCTAGTTCGCTGTTTACACAATAACACAGGTTTCAACTTGAATAATTTATACATTATTTGCCAAATATTGAGATAGTTTTTAAAGAATATATTTATCCTTTGTTTACGATTTTTTGGAGTGAAATCTTTGTTCTAAAAGTGACGATAGATCTTTTGCTGCTTGTTTTCTTAATGCGTGTCAATTATTAAAGTAATTAATAATATTATTCTAAGACAAATCACGTGTGTTGTATCGAATTCACATGGAACGCATAATCCGTGTGAATCCAGTTGAGATTTTTAATAATGACAACTGAATGCATTTTACACATGGGATCAGAGGTAAAAAAATAACGACAATACTGTCGTTTGTTACGGTTTTATAAAATTGTCTAAGTTAACGAACATGAAAGCCAGCGACACGTAACGTAAATTAGACCTAATTTTATTGTTTTCAGTGTGTTAACTTATTAGAATCTACTAAAACGAGAGTGTATTACTTAAATTTATTATATTTTTTCACAAAAATTGATATTACCAGTGTCATAAACTATTTTATTTGATAAATTTTGATTCTCTATAGATGTTATAAACAAAAAATTGTACAGATTGGTTAATCAATATTTATTAAATAAATATACCACGCTGTTTTTCATCTACACATTTACTGATGTTTATGTTAATATTTGGTATTTAAATTTACACAGGATGTTAACACATGTATAATGTTTGAGTAGCCAGCGGCAACTAAATATGCAGTTAATTACCACTAGTCCCTCGAGGCATAACTTGCTCGTTAAATCTGACATTTAGAGTTGGCCGCTTGCCAGAAATTGGAGCCGCCCTCCCGTCAATAAGCTTTATCTTTTGGCCCTTTGCCAGCTTTGTTATCGTCTGTCTGTAAAGTATCGATCGAGGCGTCTGTGTTCTTCGCTGTCTGTATAGTATCGATTGTCAAGACAGACATGTGATATTGGTGTCTATGGAGATTTGCTGTACTTAGGTGTATAAGAACAATTGTATGTGTATATTAATACGTTTTTTTATGTGTATATGAATACGTTTTAGCGATATGATTTATTGAATGCTTCTTTTGCATGTGTTTTTTTACGAGCATCAATGTTAATGTTAGTTGTATTATTATTTTATAATTAATGCAAGTAACACTATTTTATTCATGGTTCAACAAACGAACTACATTTTTAGTTTGTCATATATATTACACGTTTTTCGATTATATGAAAAATCTCTGTTACAGTAATTTGTTTACTAGGTTATGTGTGATTTTGAAAAGGAAATACATGTACATACAGGTACGAGTTTTGCAATTCATACCACACACACACACACACACACATATATATATATATATATATATATATATATATATATATATATATACTTCTTTTAAAATACCTTTTAACGATATGCCTATGGTAAGTTTATTTGTATCATATTAAAGTCTGACAGAAAATTATGTTGTTAAGAAGTACTAGGCATTCTCAATATACATGTCTTTACTATAATATAGATTGGTGTTTAACGTTTTTCATGAATCGATAGTAATATTTTATGAAGTTTTTAGATATTTGAATGCTTAACTTTTTTTTTTATCTCAGACTGTAATGTGTATACTTTGGTTATTGTATTTTTATGTTCTATATTTTAATAGCAACTTAAACAACTACCATGAACTTAAAAAAAAATTCTTCAGAATATAGCTTTATAAAACATGTAATATACAATACAGTTATATAGCAACTTAAACAACAACATGAACTAATTATTTATGTATTTTTTTTTTGAATTTTATGATGCAACTGGAGATAACATAATTACTGTTCACGAATGACTGGTGTATGAACTCACAATTAATGGTTTAAATCGACAAGCTATTGGTAAAAAGAACTTGGACGCATGCCAAGTAAATTGCCCTTAGCGTTTTGGATACTTGCCAACTTACCGTCAAGCAGACGAGTTTAAAGATAATTATAGATAACTAATTATCTTTCGGTGTGCGGGAAAAGCTGGCATACGTCCAGTCTTTCCGTAACAGGAACACAGTGAATACTTGTGTTTAAGTGTTCATGCGCATGTCTTGATGTTGCAATTAAAAAATGTATTTAAGTTACTATTAAATATTATTCAATAAGATTTGAAAAAATCCAAGCGTTATCAGAAAGGTCTTTGTTCAGCAGAATGATAAGAGGAATTATATTCATGGCTTGTGCTTTGATACCTCCAAGTTGTAAACGTCTCATGAATTTTGTAGTTCCAATTGAATAATGTTCGCTGCGTTGCAAAAAAGCTCGGAAACAATGCAGAAATAAGTTCTGAACCTGATTTAAAAGCAACATATTGTTCTTGTTTATATTGAACAAGTATATATATCTAACCTTTTTTGAATCGACATGTTTTTCTTATCAGTTTAAACATACTGCAATATTATAACAACATAAAGTCATAATTTAACCGAACATACCGTTTGAAGATGGTTTAGACTTTGTGAATTTTGTTTAAAAAATCAATTGGTTAAAGGTGTTCACATAGATACATTTACATACGTCAGTTAGCAATTTATGTTTGAAGTAAGTTAGCTGCGTCATGCGAAATGGGTCTATGCCAAAGGCTAGCATAGCTCCAGACCAGCCTACACATTCAAAGTATGGAGCTACGCCGACCAACCAATGACGCGGCTCTAAAATTAACCGAAACATATATAAGAAATTCTTATTTAGCTCTGTAAGCTTTTTTCCTGTGAGCTTTTGAGCTCGTCTATTGTCCGTCGGTATTGTGCATCGTGCGTCGTCAACACTTTAGAGGCCAAATTTGTAGTCCGATCTTAATCTAATTTTGACATAAAATGTGTCCCAATGATATCTTGCACGCGTTCGAAAATGGTTCCGGTTGGTTGGAAAACATGGCCACCAGGGGGCGGGGCATTTTTCCTTAGATGGCTTTAGTAAAAACTTGTTAACACTATGAAAGTCACAATTATAGTCCAATTTACATGCAACTTGGTCATAACATTTGTTCTAATAATATCTTCGATATTTTCGAATATGGTTATGGTCAGTTGAAAAAACATGGCCGCAAGGGGGGTGGGGGCGGGGAATTTATCTTTATATTGCTTTATTAACATCTTGTTTAAACGATTGAGGCCAAATTTATTGTCAGATCATCATGAAACATGGTCGGAAGATATGATATCTTAAACTAGTTTGGAAATGGGCCCAGTTGCTTGAAAAACATGGCTGCCAGGAGGCGAGGCTTTTTTCCTTATATGGATATATAGTAAAACCTTGTTAACACTCTAGAGGCTACATTTATTGGCCAATCTTCATGAAGCTTGGTCAGAAGATTTGTCCCAATCATTTCTTGGACGAGATCGAAAATGGTTCCGGTTGGTTGAAAAACATGGCCGCGTGGGGTTGGGGCATTTTTTCTTTTATTTCTTTAGTAAAAACTTGTTACACACTATATTAGCTATAGGGTAACATTAATGGTTTAATCTTCATGAAACTTGGTCAGACAGTTTGTTTTAATGATATCTTCGAAACGTTCCAAAAATGGTCCGGTCTGTTGAAAACCATGGCCGCAAGGTGGGGAAGAGATCATTTATCCTTTATGGCTTAAGTAAAACCTCGTTAGCACTCTTAAAGTTACATTTACAGTTCACTCTTAATGAAATTGGGTCAGAACATTTGTTCTTATGATATCTTGTGATGCATTGAACAGGTCAGTTCCTTTGCTGTTGAGCAACGTTTGGCCTTTCGACCTCTCTTGTTTGATAATTTATATCCTGCCTCTTGTAATATTGTCAACAAGAAAACATTAATTAATTGGTATTTATATCTCAAAACTAACTTATTTTATCAACAACATGTTATAAATCGTTCCATTAATTTATTTTGAAACTATAAGCATATAATTTTAACAGTTAATTGAAATGTTTTATTAAACAATTGAAAAGTTTTAAAGGAGAATAATCCCGGTTTCAAATTAGGAGCGGGTAGACTTGCGTCTCATTCCATGGAATACCGAACATTGCTTGTTAAGTGTTAGTCTCAATACACAATATGTATGTATGGGATGGACCTTAGATGTGTAAATAAGTGGACGCCATGGCTCTATGAGAAGTGTAATTAAACTAAAGTAATTATTCCCCTCCTTCTAGAAGAAGCAGGGTACATTTCTTTGCGTCTGTGTGTCGATCGGACGGATGCTGGTTTTGTCGGACCATTTTGTTTCCTTGCGATATTTCGAGAATTTTTTCACATTTTAACATACAATTGATGAAATGGGAATTTGGAATGACAGAAAGACGCATATCTAAATGGTAAAGGTCACGGACATTTTAAGTATGAAATTAGATATTTACAATATTGTGATTTTATGTTATTACCCGTTAACAACATTCACAAAGAAGACTTTAAATGTGAAACTACACCATCTTACCTTACCCTAATTTGTATAGATAGTTCGACACTGCATGGTATTTTGTGGTGTTTACTTTGTATAAACCTTATATCTAGCCACCAATTTTCGGTCAATGTGTACAAAAGTAGGTCACAAGAACGAACCTCACTATGCTTGAAGCCGCATTAATTAATACATCTTGATGAAACTTTGTCAGAAGGCTTTTTATTGAAAATCTCTAGTACACATTAGAATCTTAGTCATTGGTGTCCCTAATCTAAGTCATCAGGCTCAACTTGAGACAAATCTTTTTACTACAACATTAAAACAGAAACCTTTAAAAATATATCCTTTGGATACTACACAAGTATGAAAGGGAGACAACTGTCATATTTCTCTCACTACCCCATGGAATGAACAATAACTTAAAGTGCGCTTACAAAAGCAATGAACTAATCTTATTAATTTTAAAACAAGAGCCAAAACATTTGTATGTTAGAAAACCCAACACTTAGAAAATATATGTTATATCCACATTGAATAAAGGCATATAGTTTCATACAAAATATTCAAAAATCTTTCCTGATTTCCTTATTTTTTTACCTAACCTGAGCACAAACAATATGGTCATGGCGAGCATTGGTAATCGCTTATTGTACGTTGTGCGGCGTCAACATTTTCCTTATTAATACTCTAGACGCTACATGTATTGTCCGATATTCATGAAATTTGATAAAAGATTTTTATCATTGATATATTGGACGAGCTCAAAAATGGTTATGGTTGGTTAAAAAACATGGCCACCAGGGACGTTGCATTTTTTTGCCCCCTTTCGAATAAAAGGGGGAATATAGTTTTCGCACTGTCTATCAGTCTGTCTGTCAGTCTGTCAGTCAGTCTGTCAGTCTGTCACACTTTTCGTGTCCGCTCTCTAATTCAAATAGTTTTCATCCAATCTTTACGAAACTTGGTCAGAAGTTGTATCTAGACAATATCTAGGTCAAGTTCGAATATGGGTCATGCAGGGTCAAAAACTACTTCGAAGTAGAGGGGGTATATTGTTTTGCACATGTCGGTAGGTCCGTCCGGCCGTCCACCAGATGGTTTCCGGATGATTACTCAATGACGCTTAGGCATAGGATCATGAAACTTCATAGGTACATTTATCATGACTGGCAGATGACCCCTATTGATTTTGAGGTCACTGGGTCAAAGGTCAAGGTCACAGTGACTCGAAATAGTAAAATGGTTTCCGGATGATAACTCAAGAACGCTTACGCCTATGATAACGAAACTTCATATGTACATTGATCATTACTGGCAGATGACCCCTTTTGATTTTCAGGTCACTAGGTCAAAGATCAAGGTCACAGTGACTCGAAACAATAAAATGGTTTCCGGATGATAACTCAAGAATGCTTACGCCTAGGATCATGAAACTTCATAGTTACATTGATCACGACTGGCAGATAACCCCTATTGATTTTCAGGTTACTAGGTCAAAGGTCAAGGTCACAGTGACTCAAAACAGTAAAATGGTTTCCTGATGATAACTTAAGAATGCTTACGCCTAGGATCATGAAACTTCATAGGAACATTGATCATGACTGGCAGATGACCCCTATTAATTTTCAGGTCACTAGGTCAAAGGTCAAGGTCACAGTGACTCGAAACAGTAAAATGGTTTCCGGATGATAACTCAAGAATTCTTACGCCAAGGATCATGAAACTTCATAGGAACATTGATCATGACTGGCAGATGACCCCTATTAATTTTCAGGTCACTAGGTCAAAGGTCAAGGTCACAGTGACTCGAAACAGTAAAATGCTTTCCTGATGATATCTCAAGAATAATAAGGCCTAGAATCATGAAACTTTATAGGTACATTGATCATGACTGGCAGATGACCCCTATTGATTTTCAGGTCACTAGGTCAAAGGTCAAGGTCACAGTGACAAAAAACGTATTCACACAATGGCTGCCTCTGCAATTGACAGCCCATTTGGGGACATGCATGTTTTACAAACAGCCCTTGTTGTTAATTAAATCAAAGCGGTGCAGTAGGCGCCATTGTGTTTCTGACAAACACATCGTGGTAAAAGGTCAGGGTCAAGGTCATCCTTCAAGGTCTATGGTCAGAAATACAAATCCAAGGGAAGTAATAACCTTTAAACGCAGATAATTATTCAATATTGAACATAGCAACTTGATAATTGGCATGCATGTGTATCTCATGGAGCTGCACATTTTGAGTGGTGAATCTACAGTCACGGTAGTGGCTTTTATTTATTTGCTACTAAAAATAGAGATTTGTTAGAGACAATTATTTTCAAGGGAAGAAATTTATAGTATTATAAATCTCAGATTATATATTTCCTTACCAAAAATTTAAGTTCTTTCCACAGTTACTGTACATATTTTTTATTTTGATTATTTATAACTAAAATGATTGATTTGTCAAGTTTTTTTTTAATGATATAATTATCATTTCTTTCCTGTACTAATTTGTGAATGGTATGGTTCATTACATACCTGTGGACTTATGTCCCTAGATACATGATAAACTCTGGCTATGATCTCTTTGATAAACCACAGGCATTGGTTGTCAGTGATGTCTGACTTGGTCATTTTTGACTGTCTACAGACCCCCCCCCCCCCCTCGGTTGGATTGGACAAAATCCAAAGGAAGTCATTAGCTTTAAAGGGAGATGATTTCTATACCTGCCATATGATAAATAGACATTTTATTTCAAAGCGGTGCAGTAGGGGGCATTGCGTTTCCGACGAACACATCTCTTGTTTCTTATAATGCCTAAATATGGTTGTAGAAAACCCTGTCAACAATGTAGAGGCCACATTTATTGTCCGATCTTCTTGAAACTTGGTCAGAAGATTTTCCCCAATAGTATCTTGGACGAGTTCAAAAAGGTTAACAGTTGGTTGAACAAATTGGCCGCCAGTGGGGGGGGGGGATTTTTCCTAATATGGCTATAGTAAACACTTTCTCACTTTTAAAACCACTTGTATTATCCAATCTTCATGAAACGTGGTCAGAACATTTGTTTTAATGATATCTCGGATGAGAGTGAAAATGGTCCAGGTCTGTTTAAAAATATTGCCGCCAGGGGCGGAAAGTTTATCCTTTTAGGACTGGTAGCATTTTGTTAGCACTTTTTGTTTGTTTGTAGTTAACTCTTCATGAAACTTGGTCAGAACATGTGTTCTGATGATATCTTGGCCTGCCTAGGACAGGTCAGTTCGATTGAATGTCAGGTGAGCGACTTTCAGGCCTTCGTGTTTAAAGAAATAATCCACATGTGTGTGGTTTTTGCTTCAAATTCGTGAAAATCTTATTTACATTTACAATATTTTATTTCATGTTTGGCCAGTTTATGTCTGTATTTCTTTCTAAAACGTAATTTTATTGGTTAGGTAATCACTGCTGTAAATATCCCCCCAATCGCGTCACTTGTAACATAACGGTAGAAATACCATACAATGGCAGAAAGATGGTTGATAATGTAAACAAATAACATAGACATATACTTTGTTTGCACTTATGCAGTTACATACTATCTGGATAGTTGTCTGGTAAGTGTATCTGAATTTTCTGTAATTATTTAATTACATATCACAAAGCTCAGTTTTTCACACCTTCGTCCGAGTTCGAAGGTTTCTTTTTTTCCCATAAAACTGTTGGTTTTTTTTTCAATTGAAACTATAAACATGTTTTTTTTTTCTAATATAAAAAAATGTTTTGTTTTTTCTGAAAGATATATATGTCTTGGCTGTTTTATTGCAGTTTATTCGATGTATTTATTGCTTTGGGAAATATATTCGGAATATATTTTTGGAAGTTTTTTACAGTTGTAGTATAAAAAAGTACGTTTGTTAGTGGTCCCTGTACTATAATAGCTACAACTATTTCCTAATCTTAATGCAACGTGTTACAATATTTTTGTGAGAAATATATAGGCCACGTCCAAACGGTTTGAGATCAATAGCAATTATATTTTTGGTCTACCATCTCTTTATTTCAGAAGCACCGACAAAATGCTGTGAAAGGCCTGTTCCAAGTTTTGGAATCCATTGCTGCCATGCCATATAGTGAGTACACTATTTTTTCCTTTGACTTGTAAGCGTTTGCCAATAATCAGTTATGATTTAACCAAAAAATCATATTCATAACAATGATTAAAATAAAACGCCAATGTTCGACAATAAGCGAATTAAATTTCAGCAGGATAGAAGCCTTATACATGGTGTTTTATCAAAATAAAGTGACCTTATTCAAACTGTTGTGACACAAAACAAAAGTACTACACATTGCACACCAACTAACTGGCAAATGCACAAAATAAATAAAACCTAAGTCATCGTCCTGAACCAGTCCAAGTATAATAAGGTGATGTTACAAACGTCATAAAATGTACCCAACTTTGCATGATACAGTGCTCACATATACTACGAGTTTCTGATACACATGTCTTAAAGCTAGTCTGTCGGATCCTGTTTATTATCGGTCATTTCTTTAATTATGAAACATGCTACTTATCGCAGGACATCCAAAATAATATGTCACATAAGATAAATCGTAATGGATCTTGCTTCTTTAAGATATGTCTTTATTCAATCATTTAGTCATATAAAGTATATTTAGCTCGACTTTTCGAAGAAAAATAAGAGCTATACTACTCGCCCCGGCGTGGTTGTAGGTTTAAGTTTTTTAATAAAGTCAAATAACTCTAATACTATCAAAGATAGTTAATTCAAACTTGGAATATTTCTTTATTGCAACAAGACAATTGTGTAGGTCAAGGTGCATAATTCTTTAAGCTTTATTTTTAGAGTTATGCCCCTTTTTAACTTAGAATTTCGGGTTAATTTTTATAATAACTTCAATAATTTGAGTACTATCAAAGACAATCACATCAGACTTTTACTACTTCCTTATGGAGACAGGACACTTGTTAAGTTTTACATGGATAACTCTGTCAACAATATTTTTAAAGTTATGCCCCTTTTTAACTTAGAATATGTCGAATAATTTTTAAAACTTAAACACTATCAAGATATTTAACTCAAACTTGGAATTAGGTCCACTTTTGTCATAAAGTATCAAAGCTTTTGCATTCAAACTTGCTAAATTAACTTACTATCATGAGGGAACTTTGCAGGCAGAGTAACTCTGGCTGGCATTTTGACATAATTATGTTCCCTTTTTATACTTAGAAAATTGAAAATTTGGTTACGTTTTGTGTTAAGGTCCACTTTATTCCTAAAGTATCAATGCTATTGCTTTCATACTTACAACACTTACTAACTATCATAAGGGGGCTGTGCAGGCAAAGTTATGTAACTCTGACTGGCATTTTGACAGAATTATGGCCCCTGTTGAACTTAGAATACTGAACAATTGGTTAAGTTTTGTGTCTTGATCCATTTGACTCATATTGTATGATAGCTATTGCTTTCAGACTTGGAACACTTGCTGACTAGCATAAGGGGACTGTACAGGACAAGTTGCATAACTCTGGTTGGCATTTTGATGGAATTATGGCCCTTTTTTGACTTTGAATATTTTGTTAAATTTTGTGTTTAGATGCACTTTACTTCTCAAGTATCAAGGCTATTGCTTTCAAACTTCAAATACTTTCTAACTATCATAAGAGTACTGTACCTGGCAAGTTGAATTTGATCTTGACCTTTGAATGACATTGAATACCAAGGTCAAATTAATAAGTTTCGCTTAAATTGCCACAACTTCTCTATTTAGGATCAGATTTGATTCATACTTTGACATAACAACACTTACCTGACATACCACAATGGACTCCACCCAAACTCTCCCTCCCCCCCACGCCCCACACCAGAATTCCCCCACCTTCCAAAAACTATTTTGTTTTTCCTTTTTATCCCTTATTTTTGAAAGTAATTATTTCCCACATTTATCCCCCTCTCCAGCCCCCTCCCCCCAAAAAATCTTTTTGAAACATGGTAAAAAACACAAATATTTATTATTATATTTTTTTGGAAAGACCGTCCAACCATCCCATCCAAGCTTTGCTATCAAACTTGAAATATAATCTAATAAGTTTGTTTTATGTCTTTACAAATGTTTAATATATTTTGGAAAATATACCTGAACTCAGAATCGTCTATAATGTACCACTTCTTTAAAACATAAGCGATCAATATGTTTCAATTATGGTCCTCTTCCAGTTAGAATATGACTATATTACATTGGCCTTATTGAATATGAACAATTTCCCCATAATGGCTTACGTTATACTGTCAATATAAAGAAGTGAAACTCCAGCTGCTGAAGCACTTGAAAGGTCGAGCGCGATGTCTTCTGACAGCTCTTGTTATTTATCAAGTTCCCGTCTTAAGTAAGTTATTTACATAAATAATGTATACATTAATAGCTCCACTGGCCAGAGGCCAGCGTGGCTTATGTCATGGGCCTGTGTCCGTCGTGCGTGCGTGCGTGCGTTAACTTTTTCTTTAAACATCTTCTTCTCCTAAACTACTGGTCCAATTGAAATGAAATTTCTTAGGAATGTTCCTGGGGTGAACCTCTTTCAAATTTGTTCAAATTATGCCCCTGTTGTCAAATTTGACCCTGCCCCTGGGGTCACAAAATTGAAAATTTGCTTATATAAGGCCTATTTTGTGAAAACTTTCAAAATCTCTCGTCCATAACCATTGGGCCTAGGGCTACCAAATTTGGTATGTAGTGACATCTTATAGTCCTCTACCAAGTTTCTTCAAATTATGCCCCTGGGGTCAAATTTGACCCTGCCCTGGGGGTCACAAAATTGAACATATGCTTAAATAAGGCCTATTTTGTGCAAACTTGTAAAATCCCTTGTCCATATCCGTATGGCATAGGGCTACCAAATTTGGTATGTAGTGACATCTAATAGTCCTCTACCAAGTTTGTTCAAATTAGGCCCCTGGGATCAAATTTGACCGTTCCCCAGGGGTCACATAATTGAACCTATGCTTATATAGGGCCTATTTTGTGCAAACTTTAAAAATCTTTCTGTCCCTAACCATTGGGCCTATTTCTACCAAATTCGGTATGTAGTGACATCTAATAGTTCTCTAATTAGTTTGTTCAACTTATGCCCCTGGGGACAAATTTGACCCTGCCCCGGGGTCACAAAAATAAACATATGCTTAAATAAGGCCTATTTTGTGCAAACTTTAAAAATCTTCTTGTTCATAATTATAAAGCCTAGGGCTACTAAATTTGGTATGTAGTGACATCTAATAGTCCTCTACCAAATTTGTTCGAATTATTCCCCTTTGCTCAAATTTGACCCTTCCCCGGGGGTCACAAAACTGATTGATTTTTACCAGGGGAGATTACTGCGGCTGTGTGGCTGTGACCGACAACAACAACAACATCTTGTAAACATGAGATAAAATCCTGCCATTTAGTGCCATTTAAAATCAGATGGTGACTGCTTACAAAGGAATTGAAGTAAGAACATGTGTTATACATGTTTTTCTTATAAGCTGCAAAAAAGTCGGGATTTACTTAAATATTTCGAAAGTGACCATATATCCGGATAAAAATATTTCGGATGACATGTTAATTTCATGTCTTTTTTTGTAGTGTTTAAACCGGTTTAAAATATCTTATTGATTTTAAAAACACAACTTCCATGAACATAATTATTTCAAGAAAAGTCAATATATGATACTGCATGGTAAACTCAAACTTTGTATCCAAGAGAAGGTGTTGAAATTAATGAAGTGCCATGTTCTTAACTATCGTATAGGCTGCTTTTTAATTTTTAATGATTCATTGTTCCATTTGTGAATCGTGACTCATGAATTGTGGATATGATTGTCAATTGCTCAACGATCCATATATATTTCTGACCATTTTATAATTTTCTTAATATAAGTTATGCCAGCAGCTGGAGTTTCACTTCTTTATAATGAATTGATCTTAGAAGTCAAATGTATTACTTAATTAAATACATGTATACATATAAAGAAATAATCTTTAGATTATCATAATATTCTCAGGCCTGTTGGTCTTAGGGATGTGTGGGTTGTTAATTATATTTTGATATGATTCTTTACAAAGAAAGATGCTACTATTGTATTTGTTATAAATGTGTGAAAGGCTCTAAGAAGGAACCAGAGATTATTAACCCTTTACCAAACACTAACAGGATTTTACGGGTTTGTAGCTGAGCAATTTCTCCTTTTATCACAATTATTTCTACCCCACCTGATCATTTCCTTCATATTCAATTTCAATTTAATTGTCATCTGCAAACTCTTTCAAATTGGGACAGTCCAAAATGTGTCGTTTGGTAAAGGGTTAAGGCATTTTGATTCCTATGGGTCTTGTGAATCTGTTTCAAATCAAATGCGTAGATTTGATCTTCAGCATCTTAAAATATCTGAAATAGAAAGAACAACAATATCTTTTGTAGAGATACATGTACCTACGTTATAAGCTAAGAACCTGTGCGAATATTCCCGGGCTTCTTAGTATGTTTAGTTAACACCGTAGTAACGTTTTCCATATCTAAAAATGCTCACCCTTCCAACTTTAAGCGCCCAGTGGGACGAGGGATAGAAAGAGAAAGTCACATGCTTGAGTACATTTCAACCCATGCGTATTGCACGTTTTTTTCGCATAAAAACAGTTAAGCGATACAGGGCCATCATGGCCCTCTTGTCGTAAATTACATTTGCGTTTAAATTGTGTAATGTTGAAATGATGTGCTATTTTGTTGCGCTAATTTTATCTAAACAGGAGCTTAAATTACTTGAGTAGGAAGATATGTGTAACAGAATATCATGCTATAATAAACTGTAGACCTTCGCTCAATAAAATGTTCACAAGTGCATGCCAAAAAAAATCGCAAATTTTTTATATAGAACGAATTCTTGCAGAACAGCAGTCAAGAGTTAAGTGAGATTTAGATGATTTTAACGATATTATCATCTCCTCCATACGAAGTAAAGAAGTAAAAACAGAATCACCGTGTCCGTCTATCTGTCTGTCAGCCAGTTGACGAACATTTGCTTGGAGTTCTCCTACATTTTCAGGATTGTTCCTAATGATACGAAGTTTTGCATTTGAAATGTGCACCTTCCTGCTTAAAAACTACACAATTTACTCCTTTTATGCCCTTGGCATCATTTGATGCTTTGATTTTTCCATCGGTGTCATCCTTTAACACTAAAAAGTCGACCACATCACCTGACCTCATTTTAACGTTGAAATCGCCCTTCTTATGATTTGAAGTAATTCAAAAGGTCCATATTCTTGTTGAACCCAATAAGACGCGTTCCGTCTTACTCAACAATGTCTTCTACAAAGGTTTGATCATAACATTTTTATTTTGTCTTTAAACATGAACTGACCAAATGTTGACATTGAAATTTACCACATTTGGACTTAGCATAGTATTATACTTCTAATTTAAATGGTCGAAATTCAAATTTGTCTGTCTGATGTTTTAGACAATGCAGCAACCAGCTTCTTCCACATTTATAAAGCCAGAACGAGTTGACCCGGCGTTTCTGCCTCCCAGTTACCACTTGCAACAGCAGCAGCAACAAAATCATCTGCAACAGCAACATAAATCCATGCCCCCCAATGTTCATTCTCAGGTACCGCCTGTGGTTTCAGTTAACACAGGTAAAGACGCAAAACCAAATGAAAGCCCTGCTGTCGATTCCATAGAGATGCAGCCTGACTTTCCGAGCATCAAAGGAGTGTTTGGATGGACAACAATGGATAACGTCAACATTCCGCATATCTTGCGCGGTGATAAAAAGTTCGTCTCTGTACGAATTGTTGAACAAAAGCTTTTAAGCAGATATCCAAACTCTTACCCCGATGACCTAGGAAAACATGCTCCGCTTACTAGTTTTTTTATTACAAGCAACGAAGCCAAATTGTACAATGAAATAAATGTACAGCATTGTGAATGTGAATACGGGAAAAAGGAATTCAACACCAAAGAACTGATTGTTTTGCTCTCGGACTTCGTTCGGTTTTACGAACTTGTAAAAAAGACCTTTCCTGATGCGGCCGCTGCAAGAGCCGCCCAGATTGCACGCGATTCTGTCGGCTGGCTACAGATTAAAAACACAGTGACTCCGTATGTGAAACGTGCTGATGGTAACAAGTATGTACCTCTAAATGTGATACAGTACGCAGCAGGGTTATTGACAAATGGTAAGGTTAAGGGATCTCTTCCAACAGAGGTAGAATGCCAAATGTTAAACGAGGCTTGTAAAGTGGCAGGTGTTGAATTCGTTTTTTCGGACGCTACAACAAGGTTAATCTGTGTAAATGATGTCGCGTATAACACTTCTGTAGATATTATTGAATTGCCGTCCAACAACCCACTCAAACATGCCACATACATGGAATTACCAACAAGCACAGGTAAGCAAGTCGAGAGTTCAAAACCCTCCAATGTTCCGATCCAAGAGGTTGTCCATAAAATCAATCCAAGTTCGCAATCCTACACGTTTCAACCAAATCCACAGCTTGATGCCATTCGTGCACAAATTCAAGGATCACTTACAAACCGAAACGGACCCGTTTCACAAATGCCTCAAATGGCCATGCCACCAAGACCGGTTTACTCTAGTAACATGTTTTTTGACCAAAATACCGATCGACGTTTTGCTAGAATATCAAATGGCCCACCAAACATGAGTGTTAATCCAAATACTGCTGCAAGTCGCACGGGTACCCAAATGCATGATATGCTTCAACACACCAGAGGCCCATCTGGAGGGGTTCCAATAAACCATAATAATATGAACGCTGTAGATCCTCTATCGTCACGAAGGTCACCGGGATGTAGCTCAAATACATCACCTCGCTCCCGTCCCCCGTCGCTGTCTCGGCCCCCATCCGGATCTCCACTTTCACCTGGGCTGCCTTCACCGCATCAGTTTCCACAGTTCAACACTTCTGCCATTGAACAGGCATATCGCGTTCAACAAATGGTGACAAATGACCAACAGATACAGAATATGTATGCTCAGAGATATCTTAACACATCTTCAATATCAAATCAAGAATCAACCACTGCTAGTGCTTCTAGTATGTCCTATCAGCGCGTGCATCCAAATGCAAACCAGGAAATACCAGGGTTGTTTAGTCCCACAGGAACTAATATTTCTCCACACAATACAGACGATGTACGTAAAACGGCTGTTGGAAATTCTCTTCCTCCGTTACTTCAGATGGCTAACAATCCTAGAAATCCTTTAGGCTCGCCACCTGGTACAACCCAGAGAACTACAAATGGTCATGTAACAAGGTATGCATGTCAACCAATACTGCCGAAACAGGTCGAACAACCTAAACCACAGTCTTTAACTGCTGTAAACACTCACCAGTCTTTAGTGGGTAGCAGTATAAAAGGTGCATGGTTAAACAGCAAAAGTATATCTTGTTTGTTCATTGAACAAGGCAATAGAATGGGTCAGTATTGCTTGGTCGAAGCAGTGTGTAAACTTTACTTTAATGGCTGCAGTGTCACAGAGTTCTTGTTTGCCTTAGAAAAAGTGCTTAATGTCCCTTTAATAACGTGTACCGATGCAGAGGAAAAGGCCTTTATAAATTATTACAGTTTGCCAGTTACAGAATTAAAGTGCAACAAAATGATTAAGTTCAGTGACTTAGAGAAATATTTTCCTCAGTTAACATACATGTTTCCCAGCAAAGAAGCCATTGCGCAGAGTGAAACTGACTTTAGTTCCAAAGACAACGACACATTTGACTATTCGACGAACCTCAACGGTATTACGCTTAGCGGGAAACGCAGCCTGGAGAGAGAGACATGTCCACCATCCAAACAACAAAGACACGAAGGTATGTAGCATTGCTTAAGCACAATATTTGAAGTGTATTGTCAGTTTATTAGTTATACATGTGTCTTTTTCTACATAGGATTTGGAATAATATAATTATTAAGTTTAGTTTTAAAGGAATAAATATGTAAAGTTTTGAAATGATATATTATATTATATAGTTATCACATAAATTAATAAGAAGTTATAATGATAACTGTCTTAAATTAAACGAAGTACAAATTAAAGACTAAAAAGAACCATTCAGAATGTTTGAGAAGCACTAACATCAGGCAAGGGTTTTGTCTAGTCGTTATTTCGCAAGTCTCTTAGTTTGAATAATTAAGAAAAAAGATCAGAAAGTAGTATGCCTTTTAAAACATGTAACTGTTCGGATTTTTGTGTGTGTGTGTGCATTGTTTGCGTGTACCAACGTCTCAGTACTTTTTATTATTGTGCACTAACATGTTTATTAAACCAGTACTTTATAAAAATGTATCAAATGATCTGCAAAGCGGATTCACTTCCGATGTGTTGCCTGTGTAATGTTCATGCCTTTTTATTGCAAGACTTAAATAATATTTTATTAAAGGAGTAGTTGAATCCTTCGAATAACCCTTTATATTCATTGTTGTGTGTATTGGCCCCTTGCAGTGTGTACACAGTGGAGACCCATTCAATGGGGGCAATGCTCTGCTGCAGGGGTAAAGATAAATTAAAGTAATGCACTTAACGTTGCTAAATCATCTAAGGCAAAAGCTTGTGTATATCTATAGTATAGCTTTATATGGTCATAAACAAAGATTTGACAACTGAAATGGAGAGGCATTCTATAAAGTTTAAACGGACTCATAATATTCTGGAACCAAAAACAAGCGTCAGATTGTTACTTTATGTCAACTGTAATATTAGACCGATTTTTTTCATGCAGTATTATCACTTTTTTATTGAAGCTGATTATTTGTAATAAATTTCTTTGGTATTTCTTACATGTGTATTATCTTTTACAGGCTATGATAATAAAGATACAGAAGACGCAGTCATTATTTTGGATTGAGAGCTTCAATTAACTGATTAGACTATTTAATTTGATGATTATATATGTGGTTACAGAAAAGAACCAAGGCCAGCGATTTCGGACATCATCGAACTAAATCAAAAATGTATCATGATAGTGGTTGTAACAAAAGATACTTCAGTTGTCAGATTTTGTTTCGTTTATGTTCTGTAGTTCAAGCAGTGCATCAACGTTGCTCCAATAAAAACAACCGCATCCTACTTAAGGTATCATTTTATTTAAAGCACCAACATAATTGTCTAGACTACTAGAATGGCTGTAGAATGCACTTCTGAGAATTTACTTGCAGCATCTGCTTGTTGAGTCTTCTTTATATAAAATAAAAGAATATATGGTCGATCTGTTGTTATTGATGTAAACTATGAATAAACATTTTTTGTGAAATGTAGGAGACTGAAAGATTTGTACCTAACTCGTTGTGAAACAGTGTTACAAAATTAAGTTAATATTGAAGATGATATTGTTAAATAAGTCATTAATCTTTTTGAGCAGCCTTTTTTTATATCTAGTTGTATTGTTTTAATTTCTCTTCCTTTCTTTGTCCTCAGTTTCTCAGGTTTTAAAATAATTTTGCGCTCGTGAAAGTATTATCTTATAACAGTTGGTTTTGTATAAGTTCATAACTTAGTTTGTTTCTCATTGTTGGATATAACATGATAACCCTGCTAACTTTTATTTAAACGTAAGCGATTACTATTATCTGTAATCTGCTACTGTTAGAAGCATTTTGTTGTTTTTACTATTTTAGATTTTACATACGTGTAGTATGAAATTAAAATTATTTTAGTGTTATCAAGAGTAGCGCTGAGGAATGTTGCACTTTTCATTAAATTACTATTTATATGCAATTGATGTCAATAAAACGTTGTTTTTTAGTTTGGTAAAGTTTATAAAGTTATGTTACAGATAGTACATACATCCCGTGTTCTCTGATCTGGGCATTAGTACAGATATTTGCATTTACTACGTCCATTTTCACCACGCATTTGTCTCATGATTCATGCAATAAAAATAGTGAATTTATGTATCTGTTGTCAGTTCTCTTTTGACATTTTATTATGCTCTATAGTCGCCGCTTCGTCTGTCCGTGTGTGCGTATGTCTGTCTGTCTGTCTATCCGTCCGTGCACAATTTTTGTCCGGGCTATTTCTCAGCAACTTATGACCGGAATTCAGTGAATCTTTATGGGAAGCTTCACTACCAAGAGGAGATGTGCATATTATCAGCGGGTTTTGGTCGGATGATTTTTCACAGAGTTATGGCCCTTTGAAATTTTTGAAATGTTCAATTAACTGTACATGTAGTGCAATTCTTGTCCGGGCTATTTCTCATCAACTAATGACCGGATTTCCATGAAACTTTATGGGAAGCTTCACTACTAAGAAGAGATGTGCATATTATCAGCGGGTTCTGGTCGGATGATTTGTCACAGAGTGATGGCTCTTTGAAATTTTCTATTAAAAAAATCTTTTCCCCCAACTGCTGTGCCCTCAAGACGTTTCCTTTTATCTGAATATGTAGTGCAATATTGTGACAAAGAAAAACTTTGGGGAGCATCACCCGTCTCCGACGGTTTCTTGTTCATTTTATTTTCGAATCATAAGCTGACCTCATGAACATGATTCTGTCTACAATAAGCGTTTATAGTCAGAGTGCAGTAATTCATTTATTTTGTATTGAATTAAGGTATAAAGAAGCATCGGAATTAAATAAAACACACTGTATTTGTGCGAAGATTTTAGGCAATTCAAGATTGTTCAAGGTCTATGAACAAACTTTACCCTGATAGTTGCATGAATAGGGCGAGCAGTTTGCAACCGAATAGTATTATTTAACGACCTCGAAGCAGTGATTCTGGTGGTCTAATTCTATTCCTTAGATTTTGCTAGAGAATTATGAAAAAGTTGCAAATTTCGTCAAGAGAAAGTGGAAGCGGATACATTTGGAACAAATCCAACAACTACTTTACTTAATTTAAATTCGCTTTGCCGTCCTCGTCAGCTCTCTATGCATGTTGCTATATAAAATCGACACCACCGATGCGCGCACACACACATACATTCTTTAATTGTGACCAGAAACATTAACCAAAACGTAAAACAGCTAACAAATAAAGGCCAATTGATTATTAAATGTATAAACATCCCAACCTCTCGAAAATATAACTATCATACCTTCAATGGCAGTGTCCATAAATGGTAATTTTCGATACATTCATACAGATTTACAACAATCTATAATAATTCTGTTCAAAGACAAATCTTACTTAGGTATTATTTACGCACGTATGTATGTTGACAATCTAGGTAATTTCTATAGATGCACCGTAATTTATTTTTGTATATGGCCAATAAAGGACGATTTGTATATATGTTTTATCAAAATGATCCAATACCTTTCACTTAAAAAGAAATGTGTGTAAAACATATTGCAACCCACAACTATCAGCAAAGTTGTATGGTGACCTTGATCCTTGAATTTTTATTAGGAAGTCATTTTTGGCCATCCTTTATCGAAACTTGCCAGAATACTAATTAACTGTGAAACTATTATCATTATTGGGACTTAAATTTTCGCTGATTTCGTTGTAAATCCGATACATGCATTTAAGTTTCTAAGGAATAATACTGTCCAGTTTTTAAAATTTGTATAGGTGAATTTAACGTAGGCATGAAGTCATAAATATGTAGCGTAATCCATGCAAACCTCTTCGTCTATTTGCAATCCGGATAAATTAAGCCACTTCACTGTCTACTTAACTAACACTTGACCTATTCTGTAAAACGGTAATGCAGTAAAGTTGTATGTATATAGTTGACTTTGTTTTGTTAGAATAGTAATGATAAGCGCTTATTTCCACCAAATTTAATGACAATGGTATTTCTTTTTCAGGGATGTTGTAGGTTAAATTTTCACCAAATTTAATGACAAGTGTATGTTGTTTTTCAGGGATGTTGTAGGTTAAATAGCCTGCACACGGCGGACCAAAGGCAATAGATGTGATTAAAATAAGACTATGTAAGATCAACGTTTGATTAAAACAGTTCTGCGCTGTTTTAACATTAAAAAAAACATGAAGCTTTATTGAAAACTAAGAAAATGATTTATAAAAGGTAAACTTAAAGTCCGTGAATTCAATAAAAAAAGGGCCTGTTACTATCATCATATAACAATCGACAACTTTATTGGCATGTAATGAACAGGTCACATCTTCTGAAAGTTCTCCCTCTCCACACCACGATTTACCGCAAACAAATATTAGAAATTAATCGGAAATTGATATTTATTTATTTTTTGCCAAAATAAGAATTTTCGTGTCAACGAAATAGATAAAAAGACGAAAATTCTTGCCAACAAAAGCAAATAATTTACAGATATTGTGTGGAAAGAATTGACTATCATGCACGGCATTAAATTTGAATAGTTTACATTCAACGTATTTATATCAAAATCAATAGGCATATTTCTATCGCCCCGAGTAACCCGAATAGGCATCTAGATGATCATAGGTCAAATCTTGTTCAAGATGTTTTGCGGAAACCAATTGTATTATTACAAGATGCTGTGACATTGACCTTTGACCTAAACAAAATACATGACCGTTGGGCAAAGCATGTTCTAGTTATTGTGTTTAAACAAAGTTCGTATTACAAACCTTTTTTGCATCTCCTTCAAACGGTTCTGCTCTATAAAGTGTAAAACACAAAATGTCCACATTTTTCCATATGTGAAACTTTAAAAACCAAATATATACTTAATACTTTTATTTACCAATATTTTAAAACAGTTACAAATACAATCAAACAAATATCATATAGTAAATTATATCAGCACGTTTTTACGTAGCACATTTTCCGGTAACAAAGAGCGCTAAGAAACAAAACATGCATCAACACTATATACACATCATTTAAATATGAGACCGTGCTACATTTATAGATTTTTTTTGGAAGAATAACATTATGTCAGTCTGTGTTGCGTTCCTTAGCTTCCTTTTTAAACGAAGCTTTATATTACATCCACTTAAGATTGAACATGCTGTGAGTTTTCGCACCGCGCGATAATTTCTGATTACATTAATACATAATGTCATCTTTTACTCAAATCAATTAACGATTAAGTCGATTACGTGTTCAACTGATGTTTGCAACTGGTGTTTAATCTATTATTGAGTGCCTTTAATCAAGAGGTCTTTATCGATTAACAGTTTATGCGACCCGAAGCGAGTTTCAGCCATCCGAACAAAAGAACGTGTGAAAATTGTCACCGGGACTGTGAAACCGATAATTCGAGCCTCACGAATTCGAGCCATCCGACAAAATTTATATGAATATATATCAATAAAAAATCAGTGCTTTAATAAGAGTTCGAGCCAATCGGAAATTCGAGCCAATCGAGTTCGAGCCATCGGGTTGCGACTGTATTTGATAACAATTATAATAATAATAGTTATTATTATTATTATTATTATAATTATTATGATTATTATTATAACTATAATAATCATCGCCATAATAATTCAAATAATACTAGTAATAACGTTTAATATCTTCTCCATAAGTAATCTTAATTCCAATTTTAACGGAGCAAATCTTTAAAGGGACTTTGTTGCTAAAAATGCCCAATAGTTTAAAGTTTTCGAAAATGTAAGATATATAACATAACATTATGTTCATGTGTTATTGCTATCTAAATGACATATCTATCACTCATCAAATTTACGCGTTTACAATTTACAAAAACACAACAACGTTTAATTTCCTATGTTAAGCCCATTTGTGTTCATAGATTGCCAGTTACGTTACCAAGATAGAAAAAAAAACAACAACGAATGCGTAACCCGCCAACCAACCACTAGCATTTTTGATATAATTTGTAGAATACATGTGTGCTATGTATCGTAAATGCGGCGTTTGTCCCATAAAGAGTGATATGACAACAAACAATATTTGTTCTCACCGCCGTTCAAAATGGAGTAAGTAATCAATATGAGACATCGTGTAACTATTCGTGAATTTTGGTTCGCGTTCAATGGATATCACGATAAACTTCCAGGTTCGTACGGATGGTTTGATTTCTTCATTTATTTAGGGACCTTTCAACAATGTTTCAATGAGTCCCTGTTTAAGTATGTAGGCGTTTGTTTACAAACACGTTTCGTTGATATTTATGATGACTTAATTTGCGTAACGTTAGTTACATAACATCAGTAGCAATGGGTTTTGAATGCATCATATGTTTTAAACATTGTCTGGTTTAACTGTAAAAAGATTAATTGAAATCGACTTATTTTAAGTGAATAGTTGTGTATGCATTATATCTATGTTAATAGCTATATACATTTTTAACCTAAACTTACGGCATGTCAGATTCATGTCAGTCACAGTGCTTTTTGTCAGTTAAAAGTAACTCCAACCTACTGTCTGATTGCCTGATTATCAAGTTGAAAGGTGAGTATAATAATGGAGATTTAACTTATTTGCACTATTTTTTTTAATACGATACGAATTATTTAATAACTACTACTAAACCAGTAAATTGCTTGTTGTTCTGATGTTACTGATACCTAGAGCGTAAGCTTTCAGGGCTCCAGCTAAGAAATGGACAGGGTTCTCTTTGTCTAAAGGGATATTCAAAACGCTTGTTGTCGTATTATCAATGTGGTATATTTTCAATATATCATCTGATATATAGAACTTCTCATCGTTACATTTGTTTTCATTGTAAACATTGTCAATAATAAATGAATTTAGTTTCACTGAATATAAAGAGAGTTAATTGAAGCTTCAAATAAACTGTAAAATAATGTGATCATGTCCACGGGTAGGGCATTGCGTTGGACGAAGAGGAAAGGTGGGTCCATGGGCGGTAGGGCATGCAATTCATGCCGTTTAGGCCTCGCTGCAGAATTGACTTTTTAGGCTTGTGGCAGTATGCAAACAGACTATTGATTGAAAATCATACAACGTCTCGCAGTAACGTTATTTTTGGTTCAATCCAAGAAATGCCCGGATGTTTGCAAACACTCGTCGATGTTACCCTTTTTCTAATTGGCTGGACGTTTTCATTGGTAGAAGGTGGTTTCCTACATCAATGTCCGTAGTTTATTTTTTTAAACGATGGAGTAAATATAGTACATGACTGTTTTATACACTGATTTATATTGAAAGATTATCTATAAAAACAGTCGGTAAGTATTTGCAAATAATTGAAGTGAACATTCAACGGAATCGAAAGATTTTTACTCTGTTATTGACCCTTTAATTTATACTTTTTGTCTCTCCAGTTTATTACGTGAAGTCAAAGTAATAATAGATAAGGAAAAAATGACAATAAATTCTGACCGACTCCCGTAGTCTACAAGACTGTGTATTAGACAGCTTAAATAATGAGTTAACATAATGTAATTTAAATGCAGTTTGAAACTAATGCATTATCTTTATAAAAGTTACAATAATTAATAATAAGACATTAATTTGTGCATTCCAAATGCAGGACAGATCATAATTTGCTAAGGCAATGTTGCCTTCTTAATAGGGAAACAACATGTTTCACTTAAATGCAGTGATCTTAATTCTAAACAGAAAACATGAGTTGTACAAGATAAGAAAATGTTAACATTTTCTTCCATGTCAATAACATATATTTCACTACACTCAACTAGTCATCGGATTTATTAAGTGTCATTATAACCCAGTACAACATAGTTTTAAGAGTTGGTATACAAGATTCAGAATGTACATCTTTCCGACCGGATGTGATTGTTCCTTAACTAGTAAAGTTATTAACTTGAAAGTTCATAGTAGATAGGCATATCTAACGGACTTGATGTGCACTACGCGGAAGTCATAACTTTTCTGTAATATAAAGAAGAGAAACAATATTTATTATTATTCCTTTTAAAATTCTGTTTAGAAAAAATGAATTAAAAAACAATTAAAATAATAAAAACCATATAACAATAATGAAAAGTAAGACTATCAACTTAAAAAAACATAGGAAGATATCAAACATAGGAAGTGCAGTTTTTTAGGGCAAATCTGTAGTAAAAGAAGGGGCATACACTTTTAAGAAACTGTATATGCAGTTTGCCTCATTTACGCGCAGTCAGTATAAGTACAATAACTATTTAGAAATGTTGCCTTAATTGACTGTCATATTTAAAGTGGACATGTTTCTAAACGAGTTATCAGATTGAATTTCCATAGGCCCTTTTTGAAGTGAAATGCGTGCAAACACTTTTGTTTTTATATTAAATGCGTGTGTTTTGTCCTATGTTAAATATATTTACTTTTATTTCTGTCTGCGAATACATATTTTTATAGCATATGTCATTCGGACCTACAGCCTTAGGAAAATCTTTGGCCAAAACAGGTTTTTATAGGACCGCAATTTATTTTGCAAACAATTTGCTTTTCGTTTTATTCTCTAGAAAAGACAGCAACGACTTAAATAAAAGATCATTAGACAACTTGAAATCCTTGCCATTAGATCACTGTTCTTCACGTGAAATAAAAAGGTAAATTATATCACAATTGCTTGATATTAAAAAAAAGATTTTAAATTGCAAAAAACAGTAAACCTATAGCCTTTTTAAATAGTTAGTTTGATTCACACCCAGATCCTCTTGAAATTATTGTATTCTCACATTCACACTTGGCCGACAATCTGTTGTCATTTCTTTACAATGATTACAGACAGACAGACAGACAGACAGACAGACAGACAGACAGACAGACAGACAAACAGTTTATGTTGACTTGTACAATGTACATCGTCAACAACACATTATGAAAACAGTACAATGTCAATTGTGATAGGTACAAAGTTTTACACATATTTACAAATTATTTATTTAGCTAACAAAGTAAATTAAATATAAAAACAACAAAGACAAAAGAAAAAATGAAAAGTGAAAAGAGGATGAACATTTAAAGCATTATTGCGTTAATAATAGATGTTCGAACTTAAAGTGATTCTTTTACAAAAAGACATATTTTTATAAGTTCTATTTTATTATTTGATTGCAGTAAACTTAAATATTTATACATAGATGGCCTTTTGTAATAACATGTTTTTATGTATTTTTTCTTATGTTTCTAAACCCCGGGTAAATGCAAATAAAATGAAATTCATCTTCAATATCAGTCGAATTGCAACACATCCAGTAACGCTGATTTCTAGCAACGTCTCTTGCATAACGACCGGGGTTTGAATATGTAGTGGATGGGCTGACAATCTTAATCCGGTGAAAAAGTATCTCAAACTTCTTGGTAAAATGTAAAAAGTAGGACTCATATTCAAAATTGATTTTAAAATTTCGATAAACATCTAACATCGAACTGTTATTTAAGGTTCTATACCAGTCCTGTGTAAAGTTATCATAAACTCTGCATTTAAATTCCTCTACAAATGAGTAAATCTCAATATTAATAGTATTTATATCATCAAATGCATAACTAAAACCATTGTCATCAAACATATTTTTAAAATTAAATATCTAATTATGACAGCCATTATGATAATCTGAGACGGCCAAGTTATATATGGTTTTAATAATGATATTTTCAGATCTACATATCTTAAACCAATATTTAATAACACGGACATATCTATGTATGTACATGGGATATCTACCCAGCTCACCAAAAACACATGCATTACATGTGTTAAGTTTTACCTTTAATAATCGTTTGCAAAATTTCAAATGGATTCTTTCAAGTTCCTTAGATTTAGTATAGCCCCAGACTTCCGTAGCATAATTTAAAATGGAACCAACAAATGCGTCAAATAATTCACAAAGTATCTTCGGCTTTAAATCGTAGCAATTACATTTAGACAATAAAATATTCATTGCCTTTAATGCTTTACCCGTTAGGTGTTCCTGATTCAATGTGAAACTCACAGTATAATTAAAAACAACCCCAAGATAGTTAAAATCATTCACAACTTGAATGTAATTACCATTGTAGGTCCACTTTTCATTTGGCAATAATCCGCCTCTTTTCCGAAATACTGTAATTTTTGTTTTCTCTGTATTTACTTTCAATCCCCATAAATTACAATAATAATATAGATTATCTAAATGGTATTGAATTTCATCGGGCGATTTACCTACAATAGCCATATCATCAGCAAATAACAGTAAAATCAATGCAATGTCGTCAATATTCAATCCGGATTGTAAATCACTTTGTAAAAACAACTCAAGATCTTCTACAAACAAAGAAAATAATAAGGGTGACATAACTTCGCCCTGTCGGAGCCCCCACTGCGTTAGAAAAATAATCAGAATATGAAGACAATGACTTAACACAAGATTTAACTTTTTGATACATGTCTCGAACAATTCTAAGAATTTTACCCTGTATGCCACATTTATACATTTATAACCATAATGCATTTCTATAAATAGTATCAAAACATTTCATCATGTCCACAAAAATAACATATAATCTCTTATTTTCAAATAAATAGTTTTGAATAAGAGAATGAAGAATAAATATTGCGTCTGTCGTAGACCGCCCTTTCCGAAATCCGAATTAGGCGTCCGAAATAGTATTATTTTCATAACAAATGTTTTCAGTGCGATTGTTTAAAACGGTTGTAAAGAGCTTAGACAAACAGCTAACTAAAGTAATCCCTTTATAGTTATTTACATCTTCTTTTGAACCTTTCTTGTGCAGAGGGACAATTATTCCCTCGGTCCATTTTTCAGGATAATATCCTGAGTTCAATACACAATTAAATAAGTCACATACATGCAAGACTAATATATCAACACTTTCAATAAAATACTCGTTCAAAAGATTCACTCCCGCAAGATTTGTTCCGCCTCAATAATTTAACAGCATTAATTATCTCTTCAACTGTAATTGGGTCATCAAGCTCAGGGAGAATATTATTAGGATTATCAAAATCATAATTACTATTAAAATATTCGGCATCATTATTCTTATCAGTCGAAATGTCTGTGCTTAAATTTTCAAAATAATTTTTAAACTCATTTAGAGAAATATTGGAAGATGTTTTTGCCGATTTAGATTTAAAATGTTTCCAAAAGTCTCTTGGTCTACTTTTGCGTAAATTTGCTAAATCGGACATACGTTTATTATAATCAGCTTGTTTTTTCTTTCTAACAATATTTTTGTAATTAGTTTTTGCATCACACAAAATAGACCTGTTTGTATTACTTTTGTCGACATTAAACAATCTAAGTGCTTCTAACAACATATTACGCGCAACAATACAAACATGGTCAAACCAGTCTTTATCTTTCCTATTGTAACCCTCAAAATAAACATCATGTGTATAAAAACAATCTTTGGCAAACAATGGATCTGCAGCATCGCGAATAGTATTTGAAAACTTGTCAATCAAAACATTAAGAGAATCCCTGTCAGGGCAATTGGTATTATGCACAATATCATTAAAAGTTGGTAAGCTTCGAATAATTCCTGATCGAAATTGTTCCCGCAGGGAGTCATTCCATTTATATTTTATACCTGATTGGCTTTCTTCGCTATGAAATATGTTATTGCATAACAATGAAAAGCATAGCGGAGCATGGTCACTTAATTCATTAAAACTTTGTATATAAAATGGTTGTATCTGTGAAAGGTAACTTTCTTTTGTTAAAAGATATTCGATCACTGAACAGCCGTTATTTGACAAAAATGTGTACTGATCACTATTACCAATGCGACCATTTACAATACGAAAAGACGAGCCTTTACAAATATCATCACATGCTAGTCAGATTCGTAGGTCAACCAAAAAACTCAGAAAATCATTTCAAGCACACCTTTCCAATTTTCATTATCTCACATGTACCTATGTATCTGAATAAGTGTTTGAATTGATATCTCGCTTGGAAGACAAGATAGCTTAGACATGTAATTATTATGAAAATGAAATCTATAAATTTTTAAAAGTTTCATAAAATTAGATATTTATAACGTTTTTTTTTTGGAAAGCAAAACTCGCTCTCAGACGCTTGCGCGCGTAATAAATCACACTTTTACAATCGTTTTTATAAAAATATTGTTTCCAATAATATTTTATACAAATAGCGTTTTATAAGTTAAAGTTAGGTCAACTTTACACGCTTTCTGACGCCGATCGGTTACCAAAATCCCACAAGTTATTACATATAAAAGTGATATTAATGAGATTAAATATTGCTTATCAACAACTACAATTGAAAGTTGCCTCGAGTATTGATGATATCAGCAATATATTACACGATGCCATTTATCGATATTGTTTATGAAAATATTCACATAACGTTGATTTCACTTGAGTATTGTAAGCGATATATAACTTGGATTTCGTTTAATAACGGAAAGCGGCTACCAAATTGTTATGGTATTTAACATATAAAGGTGATATTAACATTAAAAATGATATGAATATAACTATTATGACATTTTTCAATCTTTATAATTAAAAGAATACAATAAGTTGAGTCGTTTTCTAAAATAAATAAGCGTTCTATAACGGGGATTTTCGTAAATTTACATTTTAAAGCTTCCACTTGCACTTGGCAAGACCACGTTTTGACTTTGTAAATGGAATACCGGTACATTCAATTTTTAAAACTTATCTTTCTGGATACCGACTGCCCGAGTCACATTAACCCTATTGCCACCGTTAACCAATGCTCATGTACTTATAAAAAAAACTTCATCGAAAGTCGAAGGCTTATTGAAACGCTTCGTTATCCCAGTTTAAAAATGAAATGCTGATTTAAACTTTCGAATGAATATATTTAACCAATGAAAAAAACAACTATGACTATTTTCCATGCATTTATGCTAACCGATTAGTTGAGACATTGGCGTAATTGATGACGATTAATATAGACAAGGCATACTTATTCCGTATAATGCAGATGCACTAAAATGCTGACGTATTTAACAATTATTTAGTCAATAATATAGTCAAAACAGCCATTGAAGTGTAATCAATTGTTTTAGAGATTCCACCCAAACAATGTTAGCGAGCTAGCGTTTCTAATTAAATCAAAGGCAGGCGAAAAAAACGCAGAATAAAATAATACTTTGTGCCTATTTGTTGAAAATTTTTACCAAAGATATTCCACCGCTATACCGCCAACGATGAATTTTAAAACATCATCTGGATCAGTGTTTGACTTAAAAACTATCCATGCCTTTTGGAGGTGGGTTGTTTATACTGTCACTCATGTATGACAAAATAAGGTTACAGTATTAAATGTTTGAATCAGTTCGATGTGCGGAGGATTTAAGTGCGATTCATATCAAGATTTAGTCATTTCTCGCAACACTTGCTGCATCACAACGTTAAATCAACATAATAACGAAAGTATTTTTTTGAAGATAATTTAGACATTCGTTATTGAGAAACATAAGCAATAAAACAGCCTTAAAGTGTTCTGTTCTATAGATTTAACTTAATTATAATTTCTTTTCAGCGGAGCGCAACGGCTCAGATCGCGATTTTATTTGCAATTAAAATTATCGGCTCGAAACATATGCAGCGACTTCGATGGGGATTTGAATTATAACGTATTATAAACAGTAAATTAGTAATGTTGTGCTGAAATAAATCCTTAAGGTGTTTAAATGTGGTTATATTTAAAATGGATTCGTTCAACTGCACAATAATACAATGAAACATTAATAGCAATGCCATATTCACAGTCTGTTTAAGGTACAAATGATTATTTAGTTAAGACACGTTTACCGCCAATCATAAGTATGTTTTTTTATAAATAATTAATATGCTGTTTTAAATATAGACATTCTCAATTCTCTCCTTTGTCATATATTCTACATGTTAACTGCATCAGTTCTTCCTTGAATTATTGTCTAATGGGTTTTATACAAATATGTCTATAGACCTGTCTCTGTAAATCGATAATACCACAACAAAATGTTTAAACGAAATAATTGAGCGTGCGAGCGAAATAAAAACATTCTGACAATTTACATAGGAATTGTCAGAATGGAGTACGAAGATTTGTAAGTTTGAACTTAAATAAGCATCTTTTAAGAAGGAGTTGTGTATCTGACCACAAGCAAATACATAAACAATCAAAGGCAGGCGAAAACAAATCAGAATTAAATAATACTTGTGTCATATTTGTTGGAAATGTGTACCAAACATACTCCACGGCTATACCGCAAATGATGAATTTTAAAACATCATCTGGACCAGTGTTTGACTTAAAAACTATCCATGCCTTCTGGAGGTATGTTGTTGCTACTGTCATTCATGCACAATAACGTAACAGTATTAAATGTTTGAATCAGTTCGATGTGCGGAGGCTTTAAATGCGATTCATATCAAAATTAAGACTTTTTTTCGTAAAACTTGCTGCATCACAACGTTAAATGAAAATAATAACGAAAGTATTTTTTTGAAGATAATTTAGACATTCGTTATTGAGAAACATAAGCAATAAAACAACTTTAAAGTGTTCTGCTCTATAGATTAAACTTATTTATAATTTCTTTTCAGCGGAGCGCAACGACTCAGATTGCGATTTTATTTGCAATTAAAATTATCGGTTCGAAACATATGCAGCGACTTCGATGGGGATATGAAGTCTTACGTATTATAAACAGTAAATTAGTTATGTTGTGCTGACATAAATCCTTAAGTTGTTTAAATGTGGTTATATTCAAAATGGATTCGTTCAACTGCACAATAATAAAATGAAACTTTGAAACCAATGTCAAATGCACAGTCTGTTTGAGGTACAACAGATTATTTAGTTAAGACACGTTTACCGCCAATCATAAGTATGTTTTTTTATATAAATGATTAATATGCTGTTTTAAATATAGACATTCTCAATTCTCTCCTTTGTCATATATCCTACATGTTGACTGCATCAGTTCTTCCTTGAATTATTGTCTAATGGGTTTTATACAAATATGTCTATAGACCTGTCTCTAATAATCGATAATACCACAACAAAATGTTTAAAGGAAATAATTGAGCGTGCGAGCGAAATAAAAACATTGACATCCCTCTTTAGATACAGGCGAGCGGAAAATACAGAATATATATATGTGTCAATATTCATTGAACATTTGTTGCCAAGCGCATTTAAAGAAGCCTTTTCTATTTCAATAATTTCCTCTTAATTCAATCAAAAACTGGCCCGTTGTGTGTCCATGAATTGCTGTAGTGAATGTTAAAAACTAACATTTTTTAATATGTGTAGTTATGTCATTCGCCGATGACGAACGAAGCGAAGAGAATAAGTTGTCAAGTTCTGCCATTCTTTTGGCTGCAATAACTTTAGGTATATCCTGAACAATCAAAGACAACAATCTTAGCCCATCTGCAACAGACAGTATCTCCAGAATATTAAACACGTTTTAAGGATCAATAGTTTGCGTTTGTTGTTTGTGTGAGCTTTATGTCAATTATTATAAAGTAAAAGGTTACTGTTCAGAGGTATTACGTTGTTATATAACCATATTGCAGATCATTGCTACGAAGCATTCAGTTCTCATGTATGTTTGCTTGTTTGAATTAAAGAGACACAAATGTTTACTATTGTGTGGTGCGCAACCACTGTGTCCTTAGATTCAAATGAAAGGTCAAACGTCAAATATGTGATTGATACAGTTTAATCTTGGCTTTTAAAAATATAAACCTTAACAAAACGTGTATGATAACCTTTAATTCTGGTTGACATACGTTTTGTGTGTCAAAACATATGGCATGCGTGAATCCGTTTCTTTGCCACATATTTTATATGATATTTTACATCATGCGATTTTTTCAACTAGTGTGGAGTCGTTTAATAGATTGATTTTAAAACAATACAAGGCGTGTTCAATATAATGTATTGCACTAATATTATCGGAATAATTTTAATTTGGGCAAACTATGGTATGTAAATCATTGCAAAATAGTGCGATTCATCACACAAAAGACTGTGGTATACTCCACCGCCAGGTGCAGGCAAATGCAATTCGTGTTTTAAACCATATTTTACGTTTTTCCGACTCAGATTTCATGCTTCAATGACAGATATGTAAATATATAAAATATTAGAAAAAAAAACACGATTTAATAAGCAGATTGGATGACAAACGATGCTTCATGTGGATTATTAATTTGAAATGATCCCAAATCAAAGTCGTAAAAAAGTACTTTAGTTTTTTAATAAAAAGGTATGTACGATAAAGAAAAAAAATATATATGGTAAACGGTATGTTACGAGGGATATTATAAATAATGTTTACTTTTAGTCTGAAAAAGGTTTTAAGTAGCACAAAAGGCGCCTTGCGTGTGGTTTAAAGTATGATTACATATAAAGAAATATCTCAGATTTAATCTTTAACATGCAATATCTGATAACTAAACATTTTATACAGGTTAAATGTTTGTTTGTATTGATGTAAGTGGTATTTCAGTGAAGGTATCCATGTTTACTGTTTAGTGATTTAAGTCTAGTATGTTAGCTATCAACACTTCACGAAGAGAAAAGTTAATTTCTATAATAACATTTCATAGCAAATTACTTGATGCAAATAACGACTTACAATGAAAGAGCTTGAAGGACAAGACGGGGGGTTTGAATTTGGGGTATCAGTTTGAAGTTTGGTGTAGTAAGGTAGTTTGTGTTATGTCATTCCAAAAACACTAAACAAAATTGCTTATACTATATATTGATAATGTTACGTGCGATGTAAACATTAACAACGTACTGTATGTTACGTTTAGCTTGTAGGATGGTTTCGTTGTCTATTAATCACTCGGTTTAGTTGTATTTAAACCGTTATTCCTCTTTAATGAAACGATTGTTATTTTCAAATAATAAAAATAAATATTGTTCAAATATCGTTCAAATTATGGACTTTGTCTTTTCCACCAGAGAATATTTTGTCCCCGAACTTGTGTGTGCTGATATCCTCTGTAAGTGATTTTTCTAAAACTTTTGATAATGCATTCTCTTAATATATATTTTTGTATTTCCGTTGATTATTTCCAACATAAACATGAAATATTTTGAATATAACATATTATTTATTAAAATATACTAAACGAGTACATATACATATATGTTTAACATTTTTTAGATTAATTATGGAACATAGCATTAATAAAGGCTATATTTGGTGTTAAAAAAATATTTCTAAAACAGAAACAATTTCAAACATGATTTAAAGGTTAACTAAAATGGAAAAGCATTACATAAGGACATAAAGATATGGGTGAAAAACGCAAAACGATAAAAAAGGAAAACGTGTATGTTGCTTTCAGGTCGGTCTATCTATGTTACACAGTATATTTACAGTTGTTTTTAGGGTAAGTGTTCTAATTGAGCATAAAACGCGCCCATCGCGTATGAAATATATTTATTTTGGGTAGTCGCGATTAATCCCTCAAGTTTAATTATATTATTAAAAATGGACTAAAAAGCATATCTTTGTGGTGTTTTTTTCTTGTTTGCATTTAAGGACAAAATATTTAGCCTATAATACCAAATATTTACAATGTATGCATTGTTGTAATGAGCTATGGTCAAATTGCAGTTTGATACATTTTCAAAATTGTGTTCAATGTTTTCAAACCTATCTAACTTGTTGTAAATAAAGTATATATCTTTTATCCTAATATATAGGTGAGCGTAGAAGACGGAACCAAACTTAAGAGCAATATTTGCCGTTGTCTTTTTTCCACATTAAGAATCTATATGTTCTCAACTCCTCTTTGACCTACAAGTTGATTTGCTTGCTACTTATGAAGAAGAAATAAGTGAATCAGTCGAAGGTTAATGCCACAGGGGATTGAAGATGAAAATAGCAAATAATATCAAGAGAATATTTCAACCTACTCTATTTATTCGTATACTGCTTGAGGTAAGGTAGTTGAGATAAACATTCAAAAAAAATGTCTGACATGTATATAAAATAATTGACTGACCAACTCTGTCTGCTATTTCTTTCACACTCATTAGTTACTATAAGTCTAAAAGATTACGGTGTTTTTTAATTTAATCCCCTAAATCGTTGTGTGGCTCTTGTCGCCCGTAAGTTAATTTTCCTCTTATTAAATTCGGAACTTTAACATGGCGCCTTTTCAAATAAACTTTTCCAATGGCCATTCCAAATTTTAAGATAGAAACTTTCCAAATCCATGAAACAATAAATAGATGACTTTTGCTAAAATATTGAGAATATGCTTTAATTTAACTGTGGTTTCACCCAAGCATTTACTTTTAATTTGAACATCACTTATTGGTAATGACAATTGGCATTTACTGTGTTTATTGGCAACTCGTTTACATAACGATTTATTGAATGCTTAAAGTCCCCGGCCATAGCTATATATATATGGGCAGAATCGTAAGAAAAACGTGGTTTTATTGAGGATATCACAGAAAATCCGGTTGAAATCGTTTGAAAACAAACAATATAGCGATTTTTATTTTGGGGTCGAGAACGGTAAAGTACGAAAACGACCTTATTAATATTCATGATTCGACACGTTAATTCAAACCTTAACAAACAATATTGCGGATACGGGCGAATTTAGCGGAGAGAAGGTTATAACAAATGCAAATAAATCTGTTTCAGACGAAAACTGAGTTGCAACGCTACGTTTTTGCTAAATCTATGTATTTATATTCCATATGCTAATAATGTTTAAGGAAAGTTTAATAAAGATATAATTTGCATAACTCGCGACGCTGCAATGATTTTCGCCTATTGCATGTATTTATGATGATTTATATATTATTTTATCGATTCAAAACCGATTTTGACCAGGTTTTCGATGCCAATCTCGATAATAAAAAAATATATTTCAATGAATTTATGTAAATTTTATTTCTCGCTTTACGATTTATATGCAAAATCTATTCCGCGAACTGGGACTTTAAAACAATGTGCTAGTGAATGGGAATCCACTCAACAAGCTGTCATTCACTGCAGTAAAACCAAGTAATAGCTTTGTAATTGGTTGATTAGGAGTCGGTTTTTATGGCGAACCTTTATTTATTACTATGCATAGTTGCAAACTGTAGTACTTGATGCGTGTTAAATAAATGAGTAATAATACCTATTAAAAACTAATTAAAGTAGCATTTTCTTTCGTTTGTCATCCTCTTTATTATCTTGACAGCTTTTAAAGAATTGAAAACAATTCCCAATCGGACTGAAAGCGATGTTTATTTTCCCAATATGACCGGTACCGGTATCTTTCCAAAAGTGGTGAGAAAAAGAAACGTAAACGTTGTCAATCGCATGCCTAATATGTCCACCTGGTGACAATAATGTTTACTGAATGAATATGTACAATTATTGATACTTCAAATGAAATTGCTGCGTTTTTTTTAAATTCTGACCTCAGCGGGACTGGTACAATCCTTGGAAAAGGGTGCGCCCAAGTACTTGAAGCTTGTAACTTCTTCTAGTTTCTCGCAATTCATGGTGATTTCTGCACTGGTGTTGTTCGTTCTTTTTGCCAAGATCTTCGACTTACCTCAATCCCGTTAGCTTCCGTAAGCCCCTGCTCTTTAATAGAGTCTTTTGGTGATATCTTGAAGTCGACTGCTGGTGCCACAAATGAGATCAATGTCATCAGCGAATCTCAAGTTAGAGATGGGTGTTCCACCGATGGGGATTTATGTGTGGGTGCAATGGAGTGTTTCCTGCAATATGTTCTCAAGGAAAAAAGTTACACAGGGCGGGAGTGAGCGCAGACATCACATACGGACGCCCATTTATGTCCTGAAGAAATTCCCCTGCTGTCCATTTAGAAGCACTATTCTGCTGGCGTTTCCGTAGAGTTCTTGGATGACTTGTACCAGCACTTTGCCTTTGCCCTCCTCCACCTCTGCCTTAAGTATGGACGGACTTTCGTTGTCCGCTTTTAGTCTTGGGTCGTTCTGAAGGAGACTGGAGTTGAAGCGGGTAAATGTGGAAGTCGTTGCAGTATTCAGTCAAGCTGTTTAGGACTGAGGCACTCTCAGACAGTTGATTCCCGTCAACATCTGCTATGTTGCCTTGGGATGACTGGTGTTCGTGACGGTCTTGAGGGTGCTGTATGACTTCTTTCTGCTTCGATAATCTCTTTGTCGATGATGATACATTGTTCCTCAACCCATTCCCCCTTGGCCTCTGTAATCCTCTTCCTCACTTCACTGTTTGCTTTTTGGTAATTTTCCCTAGAGTCTAGACTTGTGTTCTTCTCAATAAGCTCATGTCCCAGCTCTTATCTGTTGTTACATAGGTCCATGATTTCGGTCATCACCCATGGCTTTTTCTTCTTTCTCTCTTTACCAACTATTTCTTCGGACGCTGACAGTATGACATCCTTGATGTTGTTGGTTTTGATGTCGATGTCATTTTCGAAGATGTTCAGGGCTGCAAACTTGCCACCTATCTGTGATTGAAATACCTCGTCTTCACTGGATCTTTCAATTTCTCAAAGTCAAATCTGAAACGAGGGTTCCTGGTGGTGCGCTTGCTCATTAACTTCAGCTTGATGGTGATAAGCGCTAAGTCATGGTCACTGCAAATTTATGCTCCAGGAAACGTTCTTGTGTGCCCATTAATGATGCTGAACTTGGAACAGTTGTGGCAGTATGAAATTGATCGGGTGTGTACTTGTCCGTTTGGAGTATGCGAGTTCGCTGTTCGGGACGGTTCGTGTAGGTGCAGCGTGTTTGCCAGGTTGGTGGCTTCTGGAGAACTCAAGATATCTCAAACCTCAGTCGTTGGTCTTTCCTAGGACAAATATGCAAACGTTCCTTGTCCAGTTTTGGTATGCGCCTGGTCCAATCTTGGCGTTCGAGTCGCCTTGGACAACGGGAATGTCTTTCTTGGGGACCTTCCCTATGATCCGCTCTAATCCTTCATCTCCTTGTCTTCGTAGTAAGCCGTTGATGCGTAGACCTGCATGATGGTGATGTTGTGAGGTTTCACTTAGAAACGGATGGAAATTAACCTTCTGGTGACGGGGGTCAACAGATTACGCTGTTAACTACCTCCTTCATGACGATGAAAGCAACCCCGTTGCGATGTATAGAATCCTCACCACTGAACCAAATCTTATACCATTCTATTGCATAAGCTAATAATTATGTAAAATTCTGTCTTACATCTACATAGTAAAGTTAGAGAAAATTTTTACTTAACTAACCTGTACTTAATGCTTGGTATGTTATTAAATTATATTATATATATGCTTTAAAGTGTGTTACATATGCATTTTTCTGACTCTGATTGAATTACACGAATTTGTAAAACGTTGTCACCATATTTGAAATGATATAATTGTAAGGTGGTGTTATATAATCTCAAGAATATACTCCGCTCTGTATATGAACATGTACTTCAGCTTTGGGGGACCGATACTTACTCACGGATTAGGAATTGGGTTCAAGTTTTCGAACATAATAAATAAAAGTCCATAACCTGTAAATAACTATGTGCGTTTATGAATCGTTAATACATAAATCATAAATATACATGCATATTAGGTGTCCGTAATTTTCCTGGTATATGTATTGACAAAGATTCCGCGATACTTTATGCTTTTAGATTTTTATTTTAAATGTCTGCCAGACAAGATAATTTTAGTTTTATACTTGAAACCAACCACTTACTTTCAAAAACACTTAAACAAGCATAATATCATAATGTTATGTTTTTAGAATACACACAGTTGGCCCTCCACCGTACATCGAAAATAAACGTACCCGTTATTGCAAGAAAAATCTAAATTTTCGGACACCTCAATTTTTAGCCAAAATAATTATTTCGTGTGACTCTCAATTTTCGCTCATACGGGATTTCATCCATAATTAATGACCTTTTTTAGATTTTGGGTTAATAACCATACATACCAGTAAAAAACGATAGTTTGATCCAACATCATTTGAAATTAATATCGTTTGAAGGAAGGCGTATGTTTAATGATTCATTTTAAATACGATGCAAACATATATACTTGTTATTTATACTGTACGGCTCGATATTTAAAAAGCAAGCGCTATAATTCGTTGATACAATGGACGCTATGCATATTGCATACCCGAATGCTATCGTCAATGCAATATTTTTACAGTTTCTCTTAATTTTTGAACACCTTAATGTTTTGTCTCTATATTTTCGGAAACCTGTATTTTTTTTAACTTTTTGTATCTAAATTTTCTGAAACGTACAAAAATTTAAGTGTCCAAAAACTTAGAGTAATAACGGTATATAACTTCAGCGTGGACCTCATGCACATTCCGATTCTGATTCGATACCTCCTCAACCCTAAGTATTTGTAGTTAAATGTGTTGACCTAAGTGCATCTATAACCCTTAAGCTTTACATACATTATTAGATTTTTTTTAAATTTAGATTTGTAGTGTTTGTATACAAGCTGCAAACCAAAGTAAATGTGGATTACCTACTAAGAAATATATTTGGCTGTGCCCATAATTGTAATTTGTGTGATGAAGTGTCCTATAAATATTCAGTGGCTAAATATTTGCTACTTAAATTAATATGTAAACTTGCTCAAGAAGACTCAACATATCGAAGAAGCTTCCACATTTTTCTTCAAATACAGTGACATTTATCTTGATCCGTCTTTCTATAAATTTGAAATCCCATGCTATATCAAGCTTAATTTCAGTGCAATAACCCCCGCTGAATTTATGCTATTATTGTATTAGTGTATATATTTTTGTGTAATAGTTTAACAGTTGGAAGGATATTCAAAACACACACACGACTTTAACTTTACAAGACATTTAAATTGTTTATGAAAATAGATTTTCCGGTTTATATAAAGGATAATCAAGTCAATATACACCAACTATTAATATGAAAATGGCTTACTTTACAAAACTATTAAGCAGAAAGATTAAATTTTAAAAATAAATTAACAGAGTACTCGAAATTTAGTTTGGTATTCCTGGTTATTCTTTACAACACGAGTCAGAAAAGATTTAACAGTAAAATATGTAACCTTAAAGAACTGATTATAAACAAAAACAAATACATTTAATTCATCATATACATTATTTCAATTGTAGAAATGTTTAGACTAGATATACACATTTCTAAAAAAACAACAACACAATGTTTGTTAACACCTCATTTTTTTTCCAACGGCGACATGTCCTTCTCATCACAAGTGACTGATTACAAGTTGATAGACAGACAGACATTGTATTTGACTTGCACAATGTACATCGTCAACATCACATGTGGTTGGTATTGATATATGTCAACATGTTTATTCGCAGAAAAGTGTCCAAAAAACATGAATATGAATGATGTTATAGATCTACGATTTAACAAATTCGATCTGATACTCAACGATTCCTTAACAAATTAACAAAGTTTTATCCGTTGAGACCTATTGGTTGATTGTAGCCATTGTAATACTTAATAAAAGATGGATTATTATAGTAATATTTTGTATGTATTTCTTTCAAATATCAACAAGTGTGGAACAAAAACACACAAAATGAAATTCGTCATCAATATCCGTGGCATTACAACAAAGACAATATCTTTCTTGTCTAGTAATATTGTTTCCATTATATCTTCCAGTCTGTATACGAAGGGGGTGAACCGATAATCTTAATCGGCATAAATACAATCTTAATTTTTTCGGATCTAGGTAATTCTCACATACAAGATTTGGCTTAAATGTTCTTAAATGTTCTATTAATGTCTAACATTGAACTTTCTTCTAGTCGGGCTTCAAGTTTGCGGTAACAATTTTGTTTATATGCATCTATTATTCTGGATTTTAGAATCAGTTTAAAAAATTTTACTTTAATATCATGAACGCTGTTAAATACATAAATGAACCCGTAATCATTCAACAATGTTTTGATGTTATAAATCCAATTTCGGCAGCCTGTGGCGTAATCCGATACTCAAATAATGGCACTGAAGGGAATGCGGTTTCTATGGTGTCAGATTGTGTTGGAAAGTGTTGGCTAGGTAAGAGGTAGATGGTTGTGATTGGAATGGCGGAGTCTTTACTAATGCGATAGCCATTGATTTTCTCATTGAATTGCACGAACATGTTTTGTCGTTAAGTCAAAAAGATAAATTTAAAGTAATGCTTTGAAAGCCAAATAAACAAGCTTGAAAATACTTGGACAATAACACAAGGCCGAGCTGGGCCGGACGTCTATAATCGGCCCGCTGCCGACATAACGGCCCGAGGGCCATTATGCGGCTAGAGCCGATTTTAGACGTCCGGCCCAGCTCTGCCATGTGTTATCGTTTATATCGCATATCCAGTGTTTGACACTAACTATTCTGAGAAAAGACTTTTGGACTCTCTTCTATTGAAATTTAGGAGTCCGACCATACTTCGGGATGCCCAAAAATATGACACTTTTATACTTTTACCGTATTTTTCGGGTTATAAAACATGATAACCATAAATTTTTAAGATTGCTCAAATACGATATCGTTAAGCGAATTTCACAATTATTTCGGTAAATTAGCTGACGAAGGTGACGTTAATATAAATTCGTTTGATTCCGATACATTTTTACATGACTTTGATAATAGGCTAAACACAGAACCTTCGTAGCCCGAACTCGATAATCCAATATCGAAAGAAAAACATATAAAGGCAACAAAACGGTTGAAAATCAATAAAGCTCATGCGAGTGACAATATTATATTTTACTGAAACAATACATGTCATCGTCAGACCGTTAGAAATATTGTTTAACTACATACTTGTTAAAAAGCGTTTTCCTCGCAGCTGGGCATCAGGAATCATAGTACCAATACATAAACGTGGTGACATATCAGACCCAAATAACTATCGCGGAATTACCTTAATAAGTTGTTTTGCAAAATTGTTTACAAGTATATTAAATTAACGCCTTAAACAATGGGCAGAAACAAATGACATTCTGACGGAAGCTATAAACCAAGTTGTAGCACGGTCGATGCAATATTTATTCTTAATGCACTTATAGAAAAACAGTTTCGAAATAAAGATAAACTATTCTGTTGTTATATTGATTACCGGAGGGCATATGACGTCATCAATCGCGGTCAATTATGGAGTAAAATGATAAATGTGGGCATCGACGGTAAACTTTTATCACTTATTCGATCAATGTACGATGAAGTTAAATTACAGGTCAAACACATGGGTAACTTATAAGACATATTCAATAGTAACGTGGGCCTTTTTCAGGGGGAGATAACGTCGCCCATATTGTTCTCTCTATTTATTAACAATATCGAATTCGATTTGAAAAATGGAATAAACGCCGGAAACAATAGATCAAATATCGATACATTTATTATTATTCGCTTACGACGCGGCTCTAGTTTCTGAAACCCCGGAGGGTCTTCAAGAATCATTAAACAATTTAGAAACCTACTGCGATAAGTGGAATTTAACGGTCATGGTATTCCGGAAAGGAGGTACAATCAGTAAAATATTGAAATGGACATACAAAGGTCAAGAACAAGAAATTGTGAATAATTTTTTTTATCTGGGTATTGTCATGTCAAGCGGTGGATCTTGTGTACCCGCAACAAATACACTGTATGGCAAAGCTTTAAAAGCTATGCATTCTTTGTTCAACTTAACAAAAGATGTGGACGTACCTATACATGTCATGTTCAATCTTGTTAACGCATATGTATCATCAATTCTAAACTATAATTGTCACGGTGCCTAACCAATACGGATAATACTGGAATTGTTCTATTTCGGATAATACGCAAAACGGCAACGGATCATATCGAAAATTAAACAAGGTAAAATGCAGGATGCGCCTAGTATTGGAAGCGAAATTGGCCACAAAACCGCGTTAAAATGCCAAATACTATTGCTCACGGAACATTATGGTATTTCAGCTAATGGTTTACTTCAAAATTCGTTATGTAAATAAAACATGTTATCAAAACGAACGAAAACAAATGAACCATACCTACCTCATAGCCATTAAATAGTTTAAAATACTTGCTTTTTTGTAACTGGAGAAAAAAAACATATCATACTTCTACTTTACATTGTTGCTATAATCATTCAGAATTATAATGAAATTGTAGGAAATTACTGGCAACTTCAAAAACGTGAGCATTTGCGTTTTAAAAGGATCGCATATTGATTTCACGGGCACCGGATAACACACGAAACCACAAAATACTGACACCGGATTAAGTCCGGAAACACAACACTGTATAATACACGAAATCGATTGATACATGTACAGATTATTACGTGCTTTTCAGCATGTTTTATAAACAAAATGTTCACATCGTATGTTCAACATTTAATATAGTACTTGAAGTTGGTGACGAATTTTGAACTGCCGGTATGGCTGCAATTTTTAGTAGACTTACATTTAACTATTAATAATAATTTGATCAAAACTAGTTTATACGACAAACGGGACGATTTTAACTTTGAAATTGTAAATTTTCCGTTTCTAGATGGCAACATCCCTAAAGGACCTGCCTATGGTATTTACATTTCGCAGTTGGTACGTTATGCCAGAGCATGTTCGTGTATTAAAGATTTTAATGATCGTAATCTAATATTAACTAAAAAATTGCTAAAACAAGGCTTTTTGTATCATAACCTAAGAAATACATTTGCTAGATTTTACTCTAAGTATGGTGATTTAATTTTAAAATATAATGTTTCTTTAAAATGGCATTTAAATAATGGAATCTCCCATCCATCATTTTACGGAGATGTTTTGAAGCGTGTCCGCAAATTAAAATATGTTAAACCAAATGTTCATATTAAACTTTTTAATTTAATTAATTTGTTTTTATCAAAAGGATACGATGCTTATGTACTTAAAAACACGTGTTTGATGGTTTTCGATTCACTATATCTTTCTTCCCTTAAAATTTGGAATCATTAGTGATAGTATAGGCATTTTTCACTGTTGAATAAAATTGTGTCATTGTGTCGTATGAACAAATCTGCATGTAAACTACATTTTGACTCAAATCGTACATCAAATCATTTCTGTCTTCAGTTGTCAAAACACCTATATACTGTTTGATTCCAATTATGTCGCTTTTATGGAATTACCATTTGTATTCATTTGCTTCTTAATATTAAATCACATAAACTTGTTTTATTAGTAGCACAGCCCCATTAATATTATTATTTAGTACTGCCCTTGGAATTTGTTCACGTCATTATGTCATTATGGATTTTTGTGACGTCATACGACCGACTTTCCCAGTTGTAATCTACATGCATAGGTCATTGGGTTTATAACGTTCCATTTTATTTATATTTTCTCTCTGATAGGCATTTCTTGTTTGATTTAATTATTTTTAATTTGTTTAGCAGTCACATAAACAACCAAGCTATGTAATATGGAATTTTTACACCCATTATTGCTGCTTCTTCCTGTATTTGCGCGATGATTATCTGAGATATTAACTATATGATTCTATATTCTAAAATCTTTTCTATAAAGAAGGAATGTAGTTGACAATTGTTAATAGTTTTATTTGATCGTTCGTCAAAAAGTTGTAAATCTGTTACTCTTGTATCTTCAATGCAATTGAGTAATTAAATAGTAATTAAATTGAATGCGTTTTAATTCCCTTTTATTATTGTTTAATTTGAGTTACAATGCTATGACGTTAAATTTTATTTACACTTAAATGTTTTATGAATATTGCTGGGCCAAGTGTGAGGTTGAGCGCTCTATAACCAGGTTTAAACCCCCAATGCTTTGCATTGACCGTTCCAAGGCGGTGACCCCAGCTTTATTCATATTTTGTGTTTATGTTGGTTTGTATTGTGCTGTATTGTGCTGTTTTGTACTGTTTTGGCAATCGGTCACTTGCCTTAAATAAAGGACCAACTAATTGTTTTTAATGAAAATTCAATACTGCTCCAGCAGCTGGAGTTTCACTTCTTTATATTGTAAATGAATTACATTCATAACGCCATGCGTATATAGGTTTCTAGAATGTGGGAGACAAAAAAATCGTACCGTTATCATTAAACGCAGATATTTGTTACGCGTATTATTTCTTGTAAGAAAAGCTTATGATCTTAACTTCCAGGTAATTCGCAATATACAGTAAAGCACCAATGAAATGTCACTTCACTAGTATAACCTGTCGTATATTTATATTCCGATTAACCGCTAGATTTATTTACATTTTATTTTGATTTTTAGGAGATGGCTGCATTAATGTAATTTGTTTGGGTGTGTATTTCTTTGTTTACAGAAATAATGCATTTGATTCACCATCGAAGCGCGGAAAGCGGCAACGAAAATCTAAACGGTACGATATAAGTAAACCGAATGAAGTCGCAAGGGGCTGTTTGCCAATACGCTGCCACCACAAATGTGATGAATCGAAGATTCTGCCTACAACCACTCGTCAAGGCATCACATTGCAGGACAATAGGATAGTGTACATTTTATTCTGTCAACCTAAAAAGAGAAATTGAAGCTAACATAATTAGGTTGAGTCAGTGTTCGAACCTGCAACTACCACATTAGGAGACCAAACTGTTCAACACGGAATAGAACGAACTATGTTTGACACTGTAATAAACAATTTTATTCAGTACAATGTTTTTGGTTCATTCATGCTTGCATGGTTTATACCAAAAGTTCATTACTTTACAAACACTTCAAGAATGTGTCTTTTAAAGTAATAGACAGACACGTTTTAAACGTATAACTACAAAATTTCAACATTTTTTGTACAAGTCAAATTTCATAAAGTTAAACTTTACCTCAAATCATAGACTTTTGCCACGTAGTGAAACTCTTTTTTTTTAATCAAATTAAATCTTTGTTTCAAATATTTTCTGAAATTAATTAAATATATAGTTTCAGTAACATTGGCCTTGACAGACTTCAACAAAATCTATAGACAATATTAATACGCAAAAAAAATTATAATTATGTTTTTTAGTATCTACAACAAACCTTTAATTTTAATGCAAAAAATGTTTTTACAAGCTAAAACAAATATCTTCCAAATATGTGGCTTACTAAATATCTTGTATAGCCAGTTTTTGTCCTATATTTGTTGTAACATATTTTGCACTCATATAATTGTTATTGTCGACAACCATTTCAACAGAACATTCTACATGTAAAAAGCTATCTAATGGTTGCTCGGTGGCTTTTTCAACTTTCTGATTGTTGAAGTCCACCTCAAACAATAAATTATCCACTCCAGACTCAACATTGTATCTGTCTTCATTACAAGGGGGAACAGTTACAGATAAAAACACACAACTCTCCTGCTTCTCTTCAGTCTCTGCAGTTTCAAACCCGAAAATACATCTGTCGGTCGTGACATTCTGAAATAAATTATCATAATTATAGCAATTGACATGCATTGTGTAACACCGGTCTTTACTGACCTGTGTGAATGCGCGCTAAGCATTGTGGGAAACGGACTTTTTTCCATCATGGCGTTGGTAAACATAATAAACACGGAAGTGAAAAATGGTAATTAATTATTATCAAAAACAGGCCCCATCAAACCGGGCCAGCTGTAATATATAGTTGGATGCAGTTTGTGCTTCAAAAGGAGCCACTTTTCATGTCAGTCTATTGTTTGTAAGAATCACTAAACACGTAACTTAGACTAACTAAACATGTTGCAAGACTGTATCTTCGAAATAGTTAATAAATCTAAATCATAAATAAATATTTATAATTAAATACCTGCTGAAATTTGAGAACGTAAACGATTTAAAATAAACGCTGTGAACATTGCAAGGAATCTTACATGTAGGCCTAATGTGTGAGAGGATTAGTCAGGGATAAAATAAAATGGTCATGGAGTTCGAAGGATCTAACATTTTGAGGAAGACGTCATGGTATCTTGGACATTTGGCACTTTCATATATTTATTAAGTAGATACTGAAAATGCTGAATGTGCTAATTGCAACATCAAAGACAAGCAGGTGAGATTTTTACAGCTTTTTTTTCTTGACATAATATTGTATGTTTTCCATTTAATTTATATGCCAGTGTTTTTTTTCACCATTTTGGGAATGGTTTCCGGTCATTTCCCCCCCCCCCCGACGTTTCCTCCCCAAGACGTTTCCCCGCAAAGAAAATTTCTCCCCAGACGTTTCCCCCCCATTTTAGTTTTAGTGCAGATGTCCCCCCCCCCCCCCGTATAAATTTATAATTGTTCGGTTGAAATACAATCTTTGTTTATTATCAAAATTATTATTTTGTTTATGAAGTCTTTAATTAACTTTTAATATCTATGAAGCAGCTTGTATGGTTTTTTGGTTTTAGAATTGTTTTTTGGAGGGTTTAACTGTGTAATGATTGCATGTAAATCATTAGTAAGTGCATGTTGGTGTACTAGTGGAATACATGGAATATCCTCAAAATCTTACTGAGTATCTTATACATGTTGCTCAACACAAATGCAACCAAGAATAATGTGTAATCAAGACCCGTTTTGAATACACAATTAACACCTTATTTCAGTTTGAGTGAACCTGGGCAGGGTTGTGCAAATGCAGTGTTTGTTGTTTTTTATCCAATTAAATATGGTCAATTGGTGAAATGAAAATGGTAAAATCAAATTAAAATTAATTTCGACACTGTTTTCCTTGTAACAGATAAATATGATAAATAAATATTTACTTTGTAACTGTCAACATTTTTTTCATGCATTCATATGTTTATTATCAAATTATTGGATGTCACTGATATTTTATTTTTTACTAATAAGTCATTTAGACTAAATAAAACTGAATTGAACTTTCCGTGCACATTATTTCATTATTAATAATATAATTTATTAGCAAATGTAATAAAAACTTATTGATATAAGAAACACAAAACACAATTACCCGTTTTTATTAAATAAATGTGTGGAATTTAAGGAAAAATTAATAACTTTATGAATTAAAAAAAGGTAAATTTAAAGCAATTTATTAATAATAATTAAAACAGTGATAAACTACATAAAAATGTTTTTGTATGATAATGTACTAATCTCATCTTATGAATGACTATCCCCCTTCAAAGATGTCACCTAATCTCATCAATGATGATTAATGGGCCTGTATATTGCACCATAAGTACCCCTTTATACAATAGCTGTTATCTTGTTATATACACTTGCTAATCCAATTAACGCTTGTATATTGCACCATAAGTGCCTGATATATTGTTCAATGGTAGGTGTGTGTTGTTACTTAATATTAGTGAAAACATAACTTTCCTATTATTTGCCTGGTTCTGAAAATATTTTCATCGTTGAGTTTCCTTTAATTTTTAAAGAATATTTTTGAGAGGTAACACCTGAGTACTACAAATCAATGTAAAATGTTCATACTAGCTGTATTGGGACATTATAATTTAAAGGTTACAAAACAATTTTATTTACTTGTCTCAAAATAAATATCCCAATATGATATTTATTTAGTCAAAATAATTTGTGTTTCAGTTAAAACTTGGATATAGTTATTATTCTTCATTATAAATCACAACTATTCCACTTTAAATGACCATCAAAGCTGTGTTTTTACTCAATTTTTCAAGGATCTCAATAAATGAAAGAAACAATACAGGTACTTATAAAAACAATTCTAATTAGATCTATTTAATTGGTAAATTTGTTTGAGGCTTCCCTAAAAACAACCATAATAAATCATTTCACTGATCTATTGATATATCTATTTAATAGGCAGAATGACAAACAGAACTAGTGTGGTTTCTAGGGTCATAAATCTGGTCCCTAAGCCTTAATTGGTAATAATATGCATGCAGTGTTATGTCTCTGAAAGTGACAATGAAGCAAATCTGCCCTTAGGCTATTTCATTTCACTCACACAAAAGGAGATAACTTGCTATTAATTTAATAGTTACTTCTAACTTGTCTCCTTTCTGTATTAAGAGGGTTTTCATATTTTAAAGTTCAATTGGTCTTCAAAAGAATAAGCAATCAAAGTTCTTGATTTTGCCAACAAATAATGTTTACCAATTGTGGGTCTACTCTACTTTCTTTTAATAATTATTTCTAATTATGTTTTTTTTAAAATTTTTATATCAATGGAAAAGGAAATATTTTTTCACTATTTTGTTTAAAAAGTACTTAAAGAAATCCAGGCAAGAATACATGACAAGTAAGGGTTGTGTCAAGAAGGTGCCATTTAAGGCCCTATTATCAGTTTTGGATGCCCTAACCTGTATAGGTGAGAAGACTGTGAGAAGACTGGGGACGTGGGGCATGAGGAACAACTAATACACAGTAATTGACAGGTTCGTGTTGAATCAAGCACAGAATTTTCTGAGCATTCATGATTCATTAGAATTGAAAACAAGAAATATCTTTAAAAAAGATATACGGCGTAAATAGTTTAATGAATGAGATCAAGTATAGCGAATGTCTTTTTCTGTGCAGTTCTTAGCTGCATCACACGCAGTACGGGATGTTACGGGGAGTTTTCGCGGCTTATTTTACATTATAACATATTGCTGGTCATAAACCTATAGATACAAAACAGAAAACCAAAAGAAGAATGGAAGTGAAATTTAAACATATGAGTCAACCGGCCACACGAGAAGTATCCGTATTTATAGGCGCGTTCTTCGAACAAACCTGTTTTAGTGGTTTGTCGGGCATTGCTATTTGATTCGATTATTAACAGTATCAATTATCATCGTGCTAATGCTTAAAGTGATATTATGGGCATTTTGCACTGTTGAATTGAGCTGAAAAGAATTAACAGGTCAAAATAGTTAGTTAAAATGTGGTTACTGATTAATTATCTGCAACTCACCTTGCTACCAGTTGTTTATAAAAATATATTTTATATTCGATATTCTTACGTGACCCACCCAGTCCTGTAAGCTGAAATGATCCGTAAAACAATTTCGTGTCTTTGTGTCGTATGAACAAATCTGCACTAAAACTAAATTTAGGTTCAACTCGTAAACGCATGATCAGTTGTCAAACGAAAGTACGGTTGATATTCAAATGCATTATTTTTCTCTTTCTGGTATATTGTTTAAGTATGATGATGCTGCATTAATTAATATAAGTGTATATGAAGTAGAAACATAAAAAATAATCAACGGTTGCGATAGACACCTATAAACTGTTACATGCTCATAATATCACTTTAGTACATTAGGCAATATGGACGAATAATTATTGTTAAATTTATCAACAATAATATTTATCATTGTATTGTTGAAAACACATTAAGAATCTATTATTTACATACCATAATTATATTGCTGAATATCTTCATTTAACATATTTCTGGTCTAAAGAAAATTCCAGGTCACCTAGTTCACGGATAGCGTCTTTATTATATAACGATTATTTTACTGGCCGCCAACTCCGGTGATGACCTGTATATAAACTTTGAATGTCCGCGAATTGACCCGATATACCTCGCGGGTTGAAATGCAATGCTTTAAAGTGAGGCCTCGCTTCCATTGCTCTTTATACTTTTACATGTTAACATGTTGACAGGAATAAGGAAGTAAGTACTAAATATGAGAACATAGCCTTTTAAGTATAAACGCTCTTGCGCTGGTAATACTCTGAAAATAAAAGGTGTACGCACAAACTGTATTGATGTCGAGAATTGAGTGTAAAACTGTTCTATCTATTAAGCCTTTTAATTCGAGATAAAATTGTTTCATACAGTAAAACAGTGTTACAAAGACGCGGATATGTTTCCAATGTTCTGGTGGTATACTCAAATCAGCCAATGGAATAAATGAAGTGTATTCATTCGTACCTAGCCGCGGGAAATTTTATTGGAATTTTATTGGACACTTACAAAGGTCAGGCTAAGGTGAAAAGCTGGCTTATGCAGCTTACGCCGAAAAAAAACAATCAACCAGAAAAATCCAGTTGACCAACTTTGACTTATTTGCATGAACAGGTATAAAATAGTGGGTATTAATAGCTTAAGACATTATTGGCAACATGTCTGTTTAATTTATATTATCAATATTGTTAATTAAGCATGGAATATTAATCAAAATTGGGGGTAAAGTTCAATCGACCAGTATTGACCAGTAATGACAAATTTGGGAGTATTGACCGGGGCGGTTTTAACCAGTAAAAACCGCCGGTTAAAACCGGGGGCGGTCGATTGGTGCCAACCCTGGGTGTACTAAAGGAATACTAGAGGAATACATGGGATATTCTCAAAATCTTACACATGTTGTTTTTAATATAATTAAATAGGATCAATTGATGAATTAATTCAGTTTGTGTAAACTTGGGCTGGGTTGTGGAACTATAGTTATTTGTTGTTATACAATTAAATAGGGTACTATGTAACTGTCAAAAAAACATATGCATTCACACGCATATAATTCAATTATTGGATGTCACTGATAATTTCAATTTTACTAGTAGGTAATTAAGACTAATTAAAACAGAATGGGACTTTCCTCGCAAAGTATTTCATTATTAATAATATAATACTATAATTAGCTAATGTAATCAAAACATATTGATATTTTAATAATTTAACTCAATGATATTAATAATATAAAAATTTTCCCCAAAAAACTAGGGCAGGAAGATAGGAAGGATTTTTTTTGGAAAATCAACAGTGTAAAATATTTGCAAAGCTTCTTCTGAGTTTGAACTTCAGTTTTGCATTTTGTGACCTGCAACATATTCTATGCTACTTTATTTCACTATGGTAAGTCATTAAAGTGTTATTTATTTTTCAACTATATAATGTGCTAATCTCATATAATGAATTACTACCCCATTTAAAAATGACACCTAATCTAAATTCATTAATACAATAGTTATAACTGTTTTATTGTAATTTGTAACATACTATTCCACTAAAAATGACCATCATAGAACATCAATGCCGTGCTTTTACTAAATTTTCAATGATTTCAATTATTTAAAGAAATAAATTTATCAGGCACTTATACAAAATATATAATAAGGGTGTCAAAATTTAACAAACTGAACAAGTCAATTTGAACTTCTCTTACAATGCAAATGGAGCCACTTGAAATATCAAATTGTTCCCATACTAGTCGGCAATATAACTATGACATTGTGTCTTTTCAAAACATGCATCAGACACACCTTCTGAAACTTTTTAAGCGGTTTTGAAAACGCTATTTCATTGCAAACTTTCGTCAATAAAGGATACATGTTGTTATACAACCGAAAGTGAAAGTTCTGTTTTTAAAAAAAATGAATAAAGAGCGAAATAGTTGAAAACTAACGAAAATTATAATTGATACTAACATAAGACCGTAAGACTGAACAAAATAATACTTAACTTTTAAATCATAACATGAATGTTTACTTATAAAGCAAATTCTTCATTCATCCGCGGACTTCTTTGTGTCGTAGTCATAAATGCCTCCAAATGGAGGTGCGTGATGCGTCTAAGTATAGAGGTGACAATAACGTAGTGACGTCACCATCTATGTATAGAATGAATTGACATGTGCTAGTGTTCCGACGTCATGGGTTTGAGCCTATCAACTTGCACACTTTTCCTCCGTGGTTACTTTACACATGTCATGGGCAAAGCAGTTAATCAAAGCAGGTTAAATTGTTCCAATAAAGTTAAAAGTTAATGATACTCAAATATTGTACAATTACTCAGTCCACTGCTATATCCAATCCAAGAAAATCGAACAGTAGCCCTAAGCCCATTGAATTAACTTATCAACTGAGACTATACTTACCATATTCTATCTCGAACTTCAAAGTAAGATGTTAGGGCACTGAAGTCTAAAACAAAAATAATACAGTAATGAGTGAATTATGAAATGAAAACTTTTGTATGTTAAACATACATCCTGTACAAATAATAGAGAAACTAGCAATAAATGTTGGTAATGAATTAATCCAAAAACGACAAATACCTTACTCTGTGTGCATTTAAAGAGCGCAATTGTAAACAAGGGAAGTATCACGATTGGGGAAGTATATCTAAATATAAAACCGTAGGTTACACACAACTTATTTCCCCTAATATTAAATATAATAATCAATTATTATAACAATCCCACAAAAGTGAACAAAAATGGTTAAAAAAGACTAGTTATACAACAACCATATTTTACAATTAACATTGCTGAACTGGTCTTAAAACTTTCTTTTTCAAATGTTAATCGAATCGTGTATATAAGTTTTATATTTAAACAATCAACGGGTTCTTATATCTTATAAATATTATTGCTGAATCGGTCGTTGAACAATAGCACGCGTTCTACATCAGATTTTTTAAGAACCAATACCATGTGTAACCTTAAATGCATAGTTTAATGCCCTTTTTCAGTGTAGGGTCAAGACATCTTTCATGCGTTAAGACAGTAGTCAGGGCGAAGGGACAAGAAGTAACAGACCCATTTCATTTAGCAATATAAAATCAAAAAATTCTTAAAATGATTACCATATCAGCAGAATCAAATACATTCTTTAAACGTGCAATATATGTACTTAAATTCATTAGTCTCGGCTATAATCCGGTGCCTACTTCATGCATTATGCGGTGCCAGCAATCGACACATAAAATGGATTTTTTTTCAACAAACTAAATTGTCACTCATCATGGCAATGATTGAACAATCATTGTGCTGCCATTTTCATCAGGAAACTAGCTCAGAAATTTGAATTTCATTGTTAATATGGACCAATATCTGCATTTTACTTCCGTTTCCACAGGTTTTGTGCATAAACTGTTGGACAATATAGGTTCCCACTGCATAATGACGTTTTTGTAACTGAGCACGAGTATACAATTTTCTAAATGAATGTCTTAGTTGTTCCGTGGAATATTGGTTTGGTGAAAAATGTTAACGTTAAAAAGAGAGTATTGAAATAAAAGAACACACTTACCTCAAAACAGTCAATATATTTCTGATATGATCCGGTGCCGTTTCGGGTATTATCCGGAAACGTTCAAATGTTTCCGATATTATCCGTATTGGTTAGGCACCGTGATTGTGAGGTTTGGGGATTTATCAAACAACGTTTTTACATTATGTGGTCACTCAGTGTTAACCTCTTCCACGTGACATTCTAACTTAAACATGTTGTATTTCATTCCTTTTTGAATCGATCTTCCTTCGAATGATATATATTTTGTTGTTAATTGTAACGCATGCTGTTATTGTATATGTATGGTAACGACGATGAGCTGTATATATGCTTAAGTCAAATAAACTATTCTGTTCTGTTCTGTTCTGTTAAATTGTCTTTCATGTCTGGTTCAGATCCTAGTTCATTTGTTATCTCAGATTACAAAATTATTTAACAAATGCGAGTGATATTTAAGTTAATTATTGTACGTTTATAAAAATACTATTTTATATAATGCATTTTTATATATATATGCTCGATTTTTGATCCTCATGGTTAGTTGTAAAGTCCAATTGCTTTATACATTTTTCCCATACTATTTAACACTATATAACAAAGCCAACAGGTATTGCGATGATTTTTATAGTGATTAGAGACTGTCCAGCGAAAGCCAATTTTTTTAAGCGAAAATATCCGAGAAGAACAAAATGACCAAAATCGCGTAAATTCAGAGTTCGAGAGATTCCCCTATTTCTACTCGCAAACACTGCGACAACGAGCCAAAATAAATAAATGTTTTGTTTTGTCGATTGTTGTGTTTAAGCATAATAATGAGTGGCATATTTTTCGGATGTTTAAAAGTACAGACATTCTAATCTCGAGAAACGGGATTTTTTATAATTCAAAGTTGAGTCAAACGGACTTCCCCGTTGTTAGTTTTGACCCCAGACACATGATTTAAGAGAAGAAAAGAGGAACACTATTTTAAGGAACTCCCCAAATATCAAAAATCCCCCCTAAACTACTTTCCCCTTAAGTCGTATTTTGGAACGGACAGAAGTAATTTCGAATTCCGTTGAAAAATAATGAGTGAAATTGTTCTGATGTTCAGTTTCATGATGATTTGGCAAAATATTGGACTTCTTGATTGGTCACAAAGTTTCATAAATTAACACCCACATACGGAAAACGTCTTGGCCCACTGACACTCATATTTTTCAGTCGACCTCAACTGTTTTCAAAATCAGCAGATGTTCCATTAGAAAAGGCGTTCTGAGCAAGTTTCAAAAGGATTGGGTAAACATGTTACTTCCGGAATGTTAAGAAACTTTTCAATTAATTTCACATAGTAACCTAGTATTTGAACGCAGTTTTTGTAATTTTCCTAATAGTCATTAAGACCAATCTTCTTACAAAGTTTTGTGAATTTTGGAAAAAAATATAATCTCTAGATTATTAACAATTTACATTTTGCCAACGGACAATGTGGGAACGATCATTAACAATGAGCAAAATGTCATCACAAAAGCTCACTGTAAGCAAGTGCTCATTTGATCTAATAAGGACTCTTGCTATGTACATCTGTGTAAGGTATAACAGAGCACTGTCAAAAGGGTTTTTATTCAACGATTTTTTTCAAAAGACTGAGGTTTTTTGCGTTCAAAGTCGTCTGACTAAAACGGATAAATGGAGTTTCTTTTTCTTGTTGTTGCTTACATACAATATAAAATAGACAACAACAGTATTTTCATCATAATAATACATTAAAAAATATTCACAATGAATCTTCTGAAAACAAACTTGTTGACCAAACAGGGTTTTCATGGGATAAAAGAAAAATACTTAGTCGAGTGCATAGTCCCAAAGATGTTATTGTTCTAGTTTTGCCTTTGCTTCCGACATCACTTAGTTTTGATTGGAAACTTCTCACCATCAATAGACCATCTGTCTATAATCTTCCTTGTTAAGAAGAACTCTTACAGTACTCACGCAGTGGTTGAAGTGTGCGGTAATGACTTGGTATTAAAAACTTCCTTCTGCAGTATGTAAAAGGTGAATATTACATTATTACAATGTTAATGTGACCATAAACAAATGCAACTAAAAGTTTTTTTATAGACATTGTTCGACTATGACTATTCTGAGTAAGATGTCGTTTGTGCAAGCATTCTGATTTTGCGAAACGAATAAGTAAACGAAGGGATTTTTTATAATTCAAAGATGATTTTAAAGGTGTCCAACATGCGTCCGTGACACAAAACAAGGAGTCCGAGTCTCATTTCCAGGAGTCTAGGACTACCGGATCCCGTTAGTTTCGAACACTGCATTTCATACTATTTTGGTTCTTCATATTTGAATATAGAACCAGCTTTTCGTACTTTTATTTTTATTCAATTGATTACGCAATTTGTGACATATCTCATGTGACGTAATTTCAATGACGAACCTAGCTAACGTTAGACTCTGTGGATTTTAGGAAAACAATTCGGACGTGGAGGATTTTTATTTAACAGTTAAATATTTTTTAACCATCGAACGATTCGAAAATGTATTTCGGATTTTGTGTTTGCCATGCATAATTGGGAGCTTCGATAGAAATAAAATTATTGTAATCGCTTCGACATTCGATTTTATAAATCGTGTTTTTTGTGACAATGTTTAGCATTCGATACAATGGTTTTAAAAAGTGTGATTTAAAATCAATATAGATAAACGGATGGAATAACAGAACATGGAATTTAAAATCTTTGTTATTTTATTATTATAAGAACCGGATTTAAGTTGTCATTGAGTTAAGTGTGTTTTTTCTATAAATTTTGCTGTTTGACGAATCTTGTTAAAACACAAATAGAGGTATCAATTTAATGTACAGAGGAATTTCAGTTTCAATCGATATTTGTATTATCCAAATTATGTGCTACGTGCCATTATTATTATGTTCGATTATTTCGTTGAGTTGTGGCTTGATTTTATTGAACACCGTCTGCTAAGACTGACTGTGGACGCCATTTTGTGTTTGACATAATAGAACTGTATTTTGACAAGTCAGCACCAGATTTGGACAAGATAACACGACTGTTTGACTTAAATAGACTGTATTTTGACAAGTCAGCACCAGATTTGAACAAAATAACATGACTGTTTGACATAATAAGACTGTATTTTTACAAGTCAACATCACATTGGGACAAGATAACACGACGGTTTGACATAATAGGACTGTGTGTTAACAAGACAGCAGCAAATATGGACAAGATATCACTACGGTTTTACATAATAAGACACCTTCTGAAGAAGACAGAAAGAAATGTAACAACGTACGACAGCTATGGCGATCTAAAGCAGACATTATGCCCGTGACTTTTCTTACAATCACATAAAAATTAATATGTCTCGTAATAATAATTCTTCAGGGAATAAAGTTATAAGCATTACTATATTATTAATATACGCGTATTTAGTTATTGTGAAGCGCAATATATTTTTTTTGTATAATTTTTGCGCTGTATACATGTCATATATTTGTATTTATTTGCAGGATTGTGAAAGCTAGCGAATAAAAGATGTGCAAAATATATATCCTCGTTATGGACTTCACTTATGAAAAAGCTACGACATTTTTGAAGGAATCTGAAAACAAATACTTATTATTTTACAACGTGGTCCAACAGTGATGTAAGTCACATTCTCTTGACGTTGCTAGTGTGACAATAATGCCATCCTGCCTATCGCTCCGACACTGTGCACAGTTTAGTTGTATAAAACAGTTTAACCTCTTTTAAACAAGAACAACAGCAACACGTTAATATGGTCAAAATAATTTTGAACTAGAAGTTGCGCGTTATATTAAAAGGCAATTTTGGGTGGGCAAGGCCTATGTTTGTGGGGCCCCGGGATGGGTAATGTGGACATGGATGGTCGAGATATACCGTGTTTTCATAAGAGATGTTTAGTATTAATTTGAAGTCAATTGGTGAATATATGAAGAAGTTTTGGGTACGAAAAAATTTTGCCAAAAAAATTTGGGTACAAAAAAAAATTTGGGTGCGAAAAAAAAAGTGAGTTCGAACAAAAATTTGGGTACGAAAAAAAAATGAGTACGAAAAAAAATCGGGTACGAACAAAAATTTGGGAACGAAACAAAATTTGGTTACGAAAAGGAAAAAAAAAATGTGTACGAAAAAAAATTGGATACAAAAAAATTTGGGTACGAAAAATGTGCCAAATTTTTTTTTCGGAACGAAAAAATTTGGATACGAAAAAAAAATGGGAACGAAAAAAAAATTGGGTACAATTTTTTTTTTAGTACGAACTTGGTACAAAAAAAGTTTGGGTACGACACAAATTTGGGTACGAAAATACGAAAACAAATGGGGGTACGAAAAAAATGGGTACGAAAAAAAATATTGAGAACGAAAAAAAATTTGGGGGGGGGGGGGGTACGGAGAAGTTGTACCCGTGAACGTCTCGATAAATTTGAAAGAGAACGGGAACCAAGCTGCCTTTACCTTTATCAATGGCCCTGGGGTAGTTATGCTGACATGTATGGTCGAGATAGACCGTGTTGTTATAAGAGATGTTCAATATTAATTTGAAGTCAATTGGTGAATACATTAAGAAGTTATGTTAAAACAAAATTTTGGGTGGGCGTGGTTGTCCACTATCTCCTTCTACACTATTAGCACTAGAACCTTGAAACTTACACACATTGTAGCTACGAGCATATGTGCGAGGTTGCACTATTTGGAATTTTAATCTTACCCCTGGGTAAAAAGTTATTATTATGTGCGTCGCGTGTTGTTAGTAAAAGGATTTTTTGTACCAATTTTACCCATTTTTTACCCATAACTTTTGACCAAGGGGTCAGATGGACCACTTGGACTTTGCAGATGACATAAGCCTGCTGTCCCATACTCATCAACACATGCAGGAGAAGATCAAAAACCTAGTTGATACAGCTAGAAGTACAGGACTCTCCATCAACCCCAGCAAGACGAAGACAATGCGCATCAATGCTACTCGCAAAGCGCCCATTCTGCTGGAAGACCGATCGCTGGAGGAAGTGGACAGCTTTGTATACTTGGGAAGTGTTGTCTCCGAGACACGAGGTGCTGATGAGGATGTCAAAGTTCGAATTGGCAAGGCCCAGTATGCTTTCTACATGCTAAGGAACATCTGGAGAAACAGGCGCCTAATGCTTTCCACAAAGCTGAGCCTCTTCAACTCGAACATGAAGTCTGTCCTGCTGTATGGATCGGAGACCTGGAAACACACCAAAGCGCTGGATCACAAACTACAGGTGTTCATCAACAGATGCCTCCGCAACATCCTTCGAATCAGATGGCCAAACAGAATTTCCAACCAGGATCTCTGGAAGAGGACGAGACAGAAACCAATCGCCACCACCATTAAAGACTAACCAAACACCACCCGGCATGTTCTGGACTGGAATCCACAAGGCCATCGAAAGAGAGGAAGACCAGCAACCACCTGGAGGAGAACTCTTGAGACAGATCTAAAGCCTCTCCACCTATCATGTGGTGAAGCAAAGCTCAGGGCACAAGACCGTACCCAATGGCGGACAGTAGTCAAGTCCCTATGCCTAGAAGTTGGCGAAGAGGACTTAGTAAGTAAGTGAATATATGCAATTTATGTAAACTAGAGTTTGTGTACAAATCTACAACGTCAAATGTGCTAAATCAGCTCGTAAATTAATGTAGTAATCTGTATTTATTGTCGAAGAGACGAAATTAATGTTTACATCGTTAAACATTGCTGTGTGTACCCACTGCATGTAAATAATACTTATTTGATTGCTTGCTCGTATATACATTTTGTCTGAATGATGTATCGGTATGTTGTTGCTATGTTTTCTTCGTGTAAATAAAAAAACGTGTGCAGTAAGGTTATTGTTTATAATGATTTTAAAGTACAAAGGCGGAATACATAATTATATATTTTAACAATTCTATCCAAGTTTTGACATCGTCGTAGTTCTGGAGTCTAACATGAAAAATGCGAAAGGAATAGAACCCATATTATCTAAGGGAGGTCACCCAACAGTGTATTGACATAAATCCGAAGTAAGGTTTTATGTTGATCGGCAACGTGCCTAACATATTATGAAAATAAAAAGTATTAAGCGAATAAATATAACACAATAATCAAATATCGTTCTTAAAAATTAAAACTCTATCCCCTTTTCCGAAGCTGCATATACAAAGAGATTATAAGTGCTATGCCTGGCAATCAGGAACATTACTTTGCTCCGGACATGCGTAAGTTCGGACATTTTTATATAAGGCTTAAAATCGAATATTCGAATACATTTGAATAATGACAACCGAATATTCGACTATCATTTTCAGTATTCGTTGCCATCCCTAATATTGATAGATTCCTGAGATAATAGATCATCAAACAAACACATTCAATTTTTTGGTATATCAGTGTAACACCGCACTCGCATGTGCTGATTGTTGGTTGGCTGATTCGCTTTTTTTGCTGAATACATCACATAGTAGGCATTGTACTAGATTATATTAGAGTGTGTTTTGGTGTTGATTAGAGAATAATTCTAGCGGTATGAAAATGGCATTCTGATAATTAATCATTAAGGTGCCTAATATGTATTATAGTTATTTTGTATCTGTTATGTATGTAACGTAATACATGAATTAAAATGGTTGAACATCTAGGACGAAAAGTTCAAATGTAAACATTGTTGTGTAACAGACTTCAAATGTAAAGACAGTTTTGCATAACGAAATTGAACCTCATACACTGTTGTATAACAGACTTCAAATGTTAGAAAGTTTTGCATAATGAAATTAAATCCCATTGTGGGTATCTCAAAGATCACACATAACATTCACGGGGCAGGTCCGTAAGGGTCTGGCTGCCCGTCGTATTTTTAATTATTGGACTTATTTTACGATTTCGAAAGTTACTGAATTTATCTTTTCCCAGTGGGCACCCAACGTTTCTGCAACGTTGTATTTAGGTTGCATTCAAACGTTGCAGTTTGGTTGTCACAATGGTGTATATGAAAGTTTTCCTGACGTGTTTTCCAAACGTTTCTGCAACGTTGTATTTAGGTTGCATTCAAACGTTGCAGTATTTTTAAATTTATCATTCACTATCAAGTATGTAAATAAAAACACATTAATGTATCCATCTATGTTTGTTGCCAACCGCTCTTTCGAGTATTATCGGCAGATATGGACACTGTCGAGTCCGTTTCCTGGAAATAACCTGTATTTGGTGTCTATGGAGAACGCTCCCCGATTAGGAATCGAAGCCACCATCTCCCGATCGCTAGGCGGACACCTCATCCACTACACCACCGAGACATTTGAAAGACTTTTTTTGGTTGAAACTTTGAAACTAGATTCTACCATTTAAATGCATAACACAATTTAAATAATATATAGACGAGTTGTTATTGTTTACATTCGGTATTTTCCGCGCATGCGCACTGACTGGTTGGCAAAAACACTGGTTACAGTAACGTAAAACATGTATACATGGCTTTGGTTTAGTCAATAAATTCATAATAAAACCGAAATAAACATTAAAACTCTTTAAAAAATAGTGAAAATACATCATATTTAGTACCAAATGAATGTATATTCACAAATAAAATTTCCTCTTCATAAAAATACGAAGTAGTTAAAAGCATAGAGTAAAAGTGATCGAAAGACTAAATACTGACAATTCCACAAAACAAAACAATAAATTAGCCGTATTCTTTCTGATAACAAGACTTGAATAAATTATATTTAAGGTTCATAGGAGAGATAAAATTCATTTAAACTTTGCTTTGGTTTTTCTTCATTCAATGTGGTACACTATGGTCAAACTATATATCATTTTAAAGGTAAAGACGGATAGAATAACATAAACACATTTTTGACATTCAATATTTTTTTGCTTTATTCATATTTTTGTTTCAAATCAATACATTTTTACACTAATTTACAAAATCTCAATCTAAAGTAAGGAAGGATATGCACGACCGTAAGTTGAATAAATACAAAGCTATATACATATACAAGGTCAAGTTAGCAAAATTTCACAGAAAATTATTGTCGGAAAACAACAAATGAGTTATTATTCAACTGCATTTTTTTGATAATTTTCCTAAACAAAGTTCTAAAAATAACTAAACTGACCTACTTTTTAAAAATCCAGGTACGGTGGATAATAAGAGTCACCATTCTATTTAAAGGGCTTAATAATTTTACTATAACCAAATGGAAAATTTTAAACCATCTCAAATTGAAAGAAATTGCAGACGACATATAAAATTGTAAATAAATATAAAGAAATAGGTTTGGCTGGGTAGAAATCATTGTGATAAAAGGACATATTGCTCATCAATAACAAGATTTTATGAGTTTTGTGCAGACGACTCTATAAAGCATAGTTTTACATAGAAATACACAGCTAGGTATCATGGTTTTTTCTTTCTTCCTTCCTGAACCACTACTGTCCTTGTACCGTTTTGAATAATGTGTTCCTTTTGGCAAACCGACTCTTTTTATACATTTGTATACCGATTCCTTCTAGCCATTTTGAAAGCGTGGCACTCGCTGTGCTCCGTAGGAAAACGCGCATTACAAATCAGTCGAAATCACGTGAAGTAGTAAGAAAACGTGGTATGTGTATACACATACCTGAGAAAACACATCATTTTTTGACAGTTGGGTCGCGACTAGTAAAACAACTGTTAACATTAATCAGGAAGAGATCGCGCTTAATAACATAAAATGATCACACAGAGATATAATCACTTACCCCGTTTCAAATCTTTTCCAGCTGATATTTCCCCCCACACGTCTTTTTTTAGTGTATTTGTATTGTTTTTCTGGAGCCGAAGTGCATCTCACAGAATATCCATCCGACTTCCGCTGTTTTCACTTTCGTTATTAAAAACTCCGTTTAAAAGAATTATTTTTACATTTAGGTTGTTGAAGCGAATTATTTTTATATATTATCAATAAAATAGTATACCGTGATGAATTGAAAGGAGTTTCGTATAGATCTTTCTGTCAGTCTGTAAGCGTACTATTTTGTGCGCAATAATACAAGTGCATGTGATTCGACAACAATTGTAAACATTGGTGAAATGCTTCTTACAAAGTGATTTTTTGGAGTGTTTATGAGGTCTGATCATGCAGTTTGCACACATCAACGGAAAGATTACAATTCAATGCATTTGTCATCGTCAACCGTTTGGTATGTAAATGAGGCGATGATTGAGTTTTTAGCATGTTTCTTTCGATTTTATTAATTCAAAAAATGGCTGCCCCCATCGTCATGAAATGACATGTGTTCAATTTTGATATTTCTAGATATGTAAACTTTTTTTACTATTTAAGCGTAACTTGCCCTCATCAATGTCGATATTATTAACTAGTTATATAATTTTCCGGCGAAATACGTTGAACAAACATCATTCAGATTTTTGAAAATAATGTCTATTTTTGTGTTAAAATCGCTTTGTATTTTGATTGATTATGTCGATGGTATGAGACGTTGCTGCACAAAATTGGTAGCAGTTTGAAGGAAAACCATCCTTTTAAGCAAATATATATATACATTTTCAATGTGGCACTCTTCGTTTAGTCAAATTTGAGTTCAATGCTAGGGGTCCCACATTTTTCAAACTGAAGCCTCTACATGAACCTTAAACACTAATTAAACATATATTAATTGTATTATAATTATAAGCGGTGTGCATAGTATTTATTTTCATCAGTGATCGATAGTGTCAGAGGTGCATTTAATCAATTATAAAACAAAGCTCTAAAAAGCGGAATACATTACAATTTTGAAATATTGTGGTAATTTTCTCTTACATTGAATGATTTTTCGTTTTGCTTACATTGAATGTATGTACATTACAATTTAGCATACAAACGGAAAAACCCTGCATATTAATTATGCAAATTGAACTGTCTATGCATGTATATTGAAATCTCTTGACTTGATAACGAGTGATAAAATCTAGCATTTTATGATAAATGCATATATGTAATTTATCAAACGAAAGTATTTTTACCCTATTAATTGTGATTGCTTGTGTTCATGATCGTCTTTTGTACACTGCAGTAATGTACAATCTTTACACGTAATAGCGAAGTTTACTTTTGCCGGTACCCGTTAAATACCTTAATTGCGTAGCAGTAAAATTGCACAATATTTAAAATGTTTAGTTATTAAACAATGTATTATTGAGATCAATATATATATAATAAAGTCGATTTTAGCCGTTTATAAAAAAACGCTTTTATTAAATTTGCCGTAGCTTTCGACCTCTCGGTCTTCTTCAGCGGCGTTTATTTGTGAATAAGCATATCATCTTTAGCGGAAGTGACGTTATATTATCGCACGTTACATTACCCGCTAATTTTAGTCTTTTGTGTTTAGTCCATATGGTTTGAACGTTCTCAGTTTGCGCTTCCAAAGTTGTTCGATGGTCTTTCGGTACTCGTCGGTTCCATTTAATTTTTCGAGTCCCATGACCCGGAAGTCTGCGACGCTGTGGCCGTTTGTGTAGAAGTGCTCGGCTACCGGGTCGTTGTGTCGAGTCCGTATCCGGGACAGGTTAAGAAGATGTCGCTGGTACAGGGTATCTCCCGTCCCTCCTACGTATACGAAGGTCTTACACCGTTCGCAGTGTACAGCGTAGACTACATTGGTGAATTTGCAGGTGACCTCGTTCCGCACATTGTAGCTTTTGCCGGTGGTGTCGCTGAACATTTCAGCCTCCATCATGTATGGACTGATTGCGCACCTCTGTGCCCCACAAGGTCCGCTCCTGTTGGGAACTCGGAAAAACATCCGGTTGTGTTTTTTATGAACCAATATGTCTTGAAGGTTGCAGTCTCTTCTGAATGCTGCTAACGGGGGTTCAGGAAGTACGTTTTTCATATGATCTGAAGTGTGGAGTGTTGGCAGGTGTTTCCGGAGGATATGGCCGACATTTGGTAGCGCTCTGGAGAAAGTGATAACGAGCGGTACCCTGGAAGTACTTTTTGAAGGCACTTTCGTACGCAGCAGATCTTCTCGCTTCTTGCTATCAACTTTCTTTAGTTCTGTCTCGACGAATCGGCCATTGTATCCTCGCTTCTGTAGTTGCTCTTTTATCTCAGCTCTGTGTTTTTTGTAGTCCGTCTCTTCCGAACATATTCTTTTCAGCCTCACACCTAAGCCGTACGGAATGGCCTTCTTCGTAGACTCGGTATGCGACGAGTCCATGTGCAGGTAGAGGTGCCGATCTGTTGGTTTGGTGTATAGGTCTGAAACCAGCCTTCCTGTTCGAATAGACGTCATGGTGTCTAGGAATTCGAGCTGCTCTGTGGAGTAGCGGAGCTCTAGCTGTATTCGTGGATGGATTTCATTTGCAAACGCATGGAATGTCTTTATTGCCTCCAAACCATGTGTCCACAAGCCCCAAACATCATCAACGAACCGGAAGTAGGCTATTGGATGTTTATTTGATTTTGAAAATAACTCTGTCTCCCAGGCTCCCATGTAGGTCGATGCGTAATTCATACCTAAGTGCGATCCTATAGCAGTTCCTTCATTTTGCATGTAGTGGTCTCCATTGAATGAAATGGTGTTGTTATTTAGAACAGTGTCCATCATTGTGATCATGTTGTTGGTTGGTACTTCCGGTTGCACTCGCCGATTGAGAGCTTCAATTACTGCAGCATGGGCCTCTTCTGTTGGTACGCTGGGGTATAGAGCCTTCACATCCAAACAAAATATGATGGTACCGTCTGGTAACGGCTGCTGTATCTGTGTTATTTTGTTTAGGAAGTCGGTTGTGTCTCTCACATACGACGGAAGTGACGTCACATGATCGCGCAATTCATTCTCCACTATTTCCGCCATCTTCTCTGTCGGGTGATTGCGGCCGTTTACAATAGTGCGGAGAGGCATCCCAGGTTTATGAAGCTTCAGGTTGCCCTGAAGCTTACCGGAAGTTCCATCGCCGCTGGTGAGATACCTTTTAAGGTCACTGTCGATCGACCCCTTCTAGTATAGGGTATCGGCCACTTTCTTCACTTTTGTTTTCCACAATCCTTGTTTTATCATCCGTCACCTCGACGTATGTCTCACTGTACGACATTTCACACTTCAGCTTCTTGACATAGTCTTCCCTGTCCATTATCACTATCCCCGACCCCTTGTCGGCAGGGCGAATTACTGTGTCGTCGTCGTGGAGTAATTCTTTGATTGCCTGTTCTTCCGATCTGCTCAGATTATATTCAAATGTTCGTTTTAAACCGCAAATTATGTCGTCTTTGATCGCTTGTATATATGTGTCCAGCCATTTGTCGCGGCTTGCCTTTGGAGTCCACGTCGAGGTCTTCTTTTTGTATAGTTTCTCATCTTCCCTGGTTCTATGTTCTACGTCTTCTGCATAGAAATATTTTCTTAAACGCATACGGCGTTCCCACGCTGACAAGTCTGTGAGTAATTTCCCTTTGTCTATTTTTTTTCTAGTCGGTATGAACTTCAGTCCTTTCGACAGCAGGGACATCTGAGCCTCAGTTAACGTCTTTTTTGATAGGTTGGTAACAACATTCATTTTGTTTTCGTCATGTTTTGTCTTTGTTTTTGTCATGTCTGTGTGGTCTGCATTTTCTCCGAGGAAAGTATCGTTTCTTCTGTTGTCATGGGCGTAGGTCTTTCATGCTGCCGAATCAAGTCAAAGTGCTGGTTTTCTAGCCGCACACAAATGAACTTCCGATTAGGCGATCCATTTTCTACAGGGAATCGCAGCCAACTACAGCATCCATTGTTGTATTGTTTCACGTTTATGTCTACGTCATATAATGTTGAAGCCGCTAATATTTTCTAATATATATACTAATATACTAGTTCCTTTTCATACATTTCCGACAAATGTCATCATTTTTGTTAATGTTAAAATATTTAATTAATCAACTGATCAGTATTTTTAACTTTAAAAATTGGCTTCAATGATTGCTCAATATGCCAAGAGATGACATGGAAGTTTCGTAACTTATGTTTACTGACCAGACACTCTTCTGCAACATGTGGTTTATGCAGGGACCCAAGTATATAACCCTGGGTTTATGACACCATGTTTTCTTTGTAATTGTCTGGACAGTATCCGATCATAACGAGATAATCGGTTTGTGATAACAAAGGCGGAGTCTAAACATTGCAGGTGCGTGTGACGTCACGCGTTAACTCGTCTATTTTATCAGGCGATTTTGAGTAAAAGTTCATCTTAAGCATCTTTAAGTTTAAACAAATGATCTGTAAAAAAAATGAATTTCTAAAATTTTCAAGAAATCACATTTTCATTCATGCGACGCAGGAACTGTATTATTATAAAGTAATGTAAACCCACCACTCGTTTCTTGAAGCAAAATAATTATTTGAACAAAATAAGAAAGTATACATTGTTGGTCTGAAAACACATTTTTACATTAAGTATGCATAGTTGCACTCTTGAAGCTAATCTTTTAGCATCTGTTACAAGTCGCATCGTTGGTCTAGAACGTAATAACATATGCTAAGGTATACATAGTTACTTTGTTGGTCTGAAACGTAATTACATATGCTAAGGTATACATAGTTACTTCGTTGGTTTGGAACGTAATAACATATATGCTCATAACATGTTTGCGTTTTCTAAGGTATACATATTTGCGTTTTTTATATTGTTTTACTAAATTTTTTATTTCCGGAAATATACGCAAACATGTACGTGTTATATATATACTAATACAAAGTGCCAGTTACGCGGTCTTTCGACCTGCACATACCTATGGACGAGGAAAATAAAGTATCATTATAAAAAAAAAGTTACGCGGTCTTGGTAGTTTTACTATACTTACGGGGTCAATATAAAAAACTGGGTCTGTCTACAACCCCGCGTTTTAGACACCTTAAATTGCTAGGTCACATAACCCCAAACCGGAACTCCTGTTTTTAGGGTTACATGCAGTCAGTTTGATACTTAGCACACATTGTTCAGTGCATGCTGCATAGGATTTGTAAAATACATTGCAAATGGAATGTTTTGGTATCAATTTGAAGGTATATTTGTAAGCAATAAGAAAAAAAGCCATTTTGTGCTCTTCTTTTTCTGTTGATGGTTCCCGGCTTTGAAAGTAGGTCATACTATTTGAGCCCAAAATGGTCGCCTGCACAGCTGTCAAAACCGGTTTGCCTATTCTAATGTGAATATTTTGAGTTACAATGTATAGAATTTAATGACATCCATTTTTTCAAAAGATTATGCATTTATCTTTCCAATGATGATATAGTGGGTCATTGCTTGATCATGGTAAAAGTTGATATCGAACTTCAACTATTTTATATGTAATATAGAAGGAAATTAATTGCGCATGCGTAACCTACTATGTACGACGGGTAGGGGAGGTAATGCAATCAAATTGCACAATAAGGTCTTATATCGAAAATCACAATCAGGTCTTGTGTCGCATAATTGATGTTAGATCTTGTTCGCAATAATGCATGCCTTGTGTTTACGTCAGTGTGGCCGGAGACTAATTAGTTTGTTGACAGTAGACGCACGCTTGTTACTGGGTTTAGTTAAAGATCATGACAAGATGACATGGTTAATAGATGTTTGTTCTCGTGTCGGTGCAATTACCAGATAATAAATACGCCCGTATATGCGTTTCAACAAATTAGTTTAACCCATCAAGTTGGCATGTTTATGTAACGATACATGTATTTAAGCAATGATTTTTGGACACTAAAAAAGGAAGGATTTAACCCATAGGAGGAACGCTAGAGGTTTATCTTCAGAAACTGCGGATTCCATGCTATTGTTTGAAAAACACGAATTCCATTAAATACTGTTATTAAATTATTGACCGTGGGAGCGTTCTTTAGATCTCCCCCAAAGACACCAAGTACTGGTTCTAGGCCCAGGAAACGGACTCGAGAGCGTTTATATAAGCCTTAGGCTTTCGATGCAATCGAGCTAAAATAAATAGGTTTAAACTTAAATTATTGAAAAAGACGCTAATGTGTTTTTTTTCTTCAAACATAGCATTTTTATCGAAATTTTTCTTCAATTTCAAAAACCATTCTCGCCGGATACGTGAAATTTAGACTCGTTTTTATCAGTATTATGCTTTCATACACACCAAAACTCCGTGTTTGAAAATAGTTTCTTCTTTCCTACATTGAAAAAACCTTTTGTGTTAACCGCAGCCTTTTATTTGCTTTTGTTTTTAAATAGATTTTATGTCTGTTACCTCATAAAGCATGTCTATAATTTAGTGTACAATTTACTTGAGTTGTGTCAGCTGGTCTAAGAAAAAAGGAACATAGACACGGTGGGTGCTGATATGTTCAACAGAACTCCTGTTTTGCTTTTACCGCTATCTTATGTTTAATGAAACTATTGATATTCGGTCCATGTTACTTAGCAAACGATTTTGTATTAATTGGGGTTCTACAGCAAGTGTTTAATTGATATTATATAGCTCCAATTTCAATCAAGATGTTATGGTCATTACTTATCCATTCACACATGCTAACCTTGTGAAGATTTATATGATCGACTTTAAGAATTATTTAAGTGTTTGAATGGATGGGGAGTTTTACTTGTGTCACAATCAGAATACCCCTGATCACTTATTAATGTATTTAAAGCTCGCAAACATGAAACTTACATATATCTTCATGTCTGAATTGATTCAGAAGCATATTTAAGTTTTCGTAATCTACATTGGTAAAATCAATGAAAAAGTGTTCCACATAAATACTGTGATGGGTAAGTTAACGTGTGAAATGCGCAGACTGAACCAATAAATGTTAAAAAAAATCGAGCTTGCAATTAATGGTTATTGAAATCAAAACTGATAAGCGAATGCTGGAAACAAGGATCTTCAACGATAGTTAATTTAAGTCCACGACGCCAATCACTATGAATTGCAGTTATACTGTTGGAGTTCCCGGAACACACGCAGAGGGTAGAACAGCGCGTCGTTGCTGGGGAAACTCTCCCACGGCATCCAATGCCAACCTGAAATATTTTTTATATATACATGTATAAACAAAATATTATTTACTTTCATATCTTGTTCAAATATATTATATACAGAGCAATCGAATATTCGAATACTCATTTTGATATTCGTTGACTTCCCGAAGATTTATGTTTGTACAAATGTACTGAATGATGCGAGATCAAACTCGATGTTTTTTTTTACGGCGATGCGTACACAAATGTTTCAACCAAACATATTGAAAATGCAATTATTATATTCATAATATGTAAATGCCAACCGATCAGAATACCTTCGCATTTATCTGGCTCCAAATTTTGAGGTTCCAATTCGCCGTCTAGTAAAGTCTCCATGAAAATGGTGATATAGTGGTAGTCGGTCTCAATATTGACCGCATTGACAGCGGTGACAAACCTCGTAGAATTTGCAAAAAGACCAGTTTCTTCCTTAAGTTCGCGACTCGCACAATCTTCCCAACTTTCCCTACAAACGACGCAAAGTTAAACAATTTTATATTGTTATCAATTGTTTACTTTGACAATTGTTCGTTCTACGATTAAAATATTACGAGAAAATTGAAATTGTACATATATGACCCAATGTTGTGTTTAAACTGGTATATTTTTATAAGTAATTTCGTAATTTACACACATTTGTGGTTGATGATAAAAAATTACGGTATATTAGAACCAAATATCACCGCATACTAGTGATAACATTATCTTAATTAATTCGAACCGTTCTTTAGATTCTACAATTTTCGTAAAAGCAAAAGTGAATTCCCGACTTTTTTGCAATATTAACTTTTAAACTAGCCTACCATGTGTAGTTGTTTGTCTGTTGTATCCTTCTATATGCATAACTTAAGTTACGTGTGAGATACTGTCCAAGGCGATTGTCATGCGCAAATGCGCAACATATGATTGGAAACAGCATGTGCTTATGTTTGTATCTGACGCAAAAAGATCCATATCGCATAACAGCACTTTTGTTATATCCAAGTTCCTTTGCGTACGTTGAGTGTTCGTTCGACGCGTCCTATGTACATGTATGTTTTTGCGTCGTAGCTGTTTAACCAAGGTTTTAACCTTCACTGACTTTTATCGACAGCCAATAGATTGTTGAAAAAATTTATCTCAAGTAGAGTCTAATTAATAAATCATAACATGGCATTAGTTTTTAATTTAAGATATCGGTCTTCAACATGTTTAAACCTTTATTGGAACTTTTCAATTGTCATAAGAATGTTGAAGATTTTGCCGCCAGTAGAGTCGGATGAATAAATTATAAAATTGCATTGACTATATTGATGGATATACCATAAATAATTGGCTACCTATCATTTTAGAGATTAATATTGAGAATCATGTGTTTAGTGCTGTTTCGTCGGAGTGTGGGTTTTTATCCAACTAAGTTATTTACCCAAAGATCGTTTACAAAACAGTTAACTCTGATTTACCCTTTCATAACGACGACGCCGGTGTTTTGACTGCCTGTCATCTCGTTTTGCATAGGTTAATGCTCACATAATCTAACTCTCTGGTAAAATAAATGAATAATACGTTCTAGACATACTAAACGAGCAGAATGATTGCAACATCTGCTTGGTGTTTGCGAAGTATGCATGCACATTTTTATGATAAATTGCTAATTTAAAACTAGATATTTTATTGAAACTAAACTGATCTAGTTTATGCATTTGATTGTGGTCTTATTTTTGTGTTCCATATTGCCTTCTTTTTCAGATAAACCACTCCTCCTATATTGAAGATTTTGTGCAGCGCCTATTTTTTAAGAGGTGTAAACTGTACACAGGTGCTCAGTTGGGTCTAAAAGCGGTCCAATTGTGTACATGTATTAACAGGCCTTTATTACATAGAATACACTTTTCTTTGTAATATAATCTCGACCTTGAGCAGTAGCGACTGACTTGTGCTTTGTATATTATTTAAGTGGCAAACTTTATTTTCACTTCAATTTATTGGGGCAGGTATAAAACCCGGAAATATCCGGAAAACCCGGAAATCTTTAAGGTAAAACCCGGAACCGATATAAATGGTTATAACTTCATTATTATTCGTCCGATATTAATTATTATGGTACCGTTGTAAAGAAGATCCTCTAAAGATTCTAACCATATCAAAATATTTTATGGCAGGGTCGTAGTCGGCCTGTAAATCGCGGACAAAGTCGGCCTGTTTTAACGTTTTTTTTACACACGCAAATGCCGAAAAGAAAACCCGGAACCAATATAAATGGTTATAACTTCATTATTATTCGTCCGATATTAATTATAATGGTACCGTTGTAAAGAAGATCCTCTACAGATTCTAACCATATCAAAATATTTTATGGCATGGTCGTAGTCGGCCTGTAAATCGCGGACAAAGTCGGCCTGTTTTAACGTTTTTTTTACACACGCAAATGCCGAAAAGAAAACCCGGAACCGATATAAATGGTTATAACTTCATTATTATTCGTCCGATATTAATTATAATGGTACCGTTGTAAAGAAGATCCTCTACAGATTCTAACCATATCCAAATATTTTATGGCAGGGTCGTAGTCGGCCTGTAAATCGCGGACAAAGTCGGCCTGTTTTAACGGTTTTTTTTACACACGCAAATGCCGTAAAGAAAACCCGGAACCGATATAAATGGTTATAAATGCATTATTATTCGTCCGATATTAATTATAATGGTACCGTTGTAAAGAAGATCCTCTACAGATTCTAACCATATCAAAATATTTTATGGCAGGGTCGTAGTCGGCCTGTAAATCGCGGACAAAGTCGGCCTGTTTCAACGTTTTTTTTACACACGCAAATGCCAAAAAGAAAACCCGGAACCGATATAAATGGTTATAACTTCATTATTATTCGTCCGATATTAATTATAATGGTACCGTTGTAAAGAAGATCCTCTACAGATTCTAACCATATCCAAATATTTTATGGCAGGGTCGTAGTCGGCCTGTAAATCGCGGACAAAGTCGGCCTGTTTTAAAGGGTTTTTGTACACACGCAAATGCCGTAAAGAAAACCCGGAACCGATATAAATGGTTATAACTTCATTATTATTCGTCCGATATTAATTATGATGGTACCGTTGTAAAGAAGATCCTCTACAGATTCTAACCATATCAAAATATTTTATGGCAGGGTCGTAGTCGGCCTGTAAATCGCGGACAAAGTCGGCCTGTTTTAACGGGGTTTTTTTACACACGCAAATGCCGTAAAGAAAACCCGGAACCGATATAAATGGTTATAAATGCATTATTATTCGTCCGATATTAATTATAATGGTACCGTTGTAAAGAAGATCCTCTACATTTTCTAACCATATGAAAATATTTTATGGCAGGATCGTAGTCGGCCTGTAAATCGCGGACAAAGTCGGCCTGTTTTAACGGTTTTTTTTACACACGCAAATGCCGTAAAGAAAACCCGGAACCGATATAAATGGTTATAAATGCATTATTATTCGTCCGATATTAATTGTAATGGTACCGTTGTAAAGAAGATCCTCTACAGTTTCTAATAATATATAAAATAGTTTATGGCAGGGTCAGAGTCGGCCTGTAAATCGCGGACAAAGTCGGCCTGTTTTAACGGTTTTTTTTTACACACGCAAATGCGGTAAAGAAAACCCTGAAAAGGAAAAAGGGGTTATAAAAACATTATTATTAATTCGATATTAATTATAATGGTACCGTTGCAAAGAAGAACCTCCACAGTTTCTAACCATGTTAAAATATTTTATGGCAGGGTCAGTGTCAACCTGTAAATCGCGGTCAAAATTGACCGAAAAATACCGTTTTGTTTTTGTACACAAAACAATGTCTTGAGGAAAACACGTAAAAGCTTAAAGGGGCTATAAAAGCATCCTTTTTCTAACCGACCATACATTTTTGGTACCGTTGTTATGGTCTTCTTCCACTGTTTCTAAATATGTAGAAAAAATTGTGAGAAAGCATAATATAAAATAAGGCGATGCATCAAAGCGAGCTCAATTAATCTGTAATAGAAGAAACCACGGACTCTAGATGACAATATACAATATACGCACCGTGAAGAAACTAACACACAACTTATATACAGATAATATTTGAATTAAATCATTAAAGGCACTTCCTAGCAGAAGAACCTGGAGTTCGTAAAGACTGTTATTAAAAAGTAAGGAAATGAACTTTCAATTATTACTTTAATCAGCAATTCAACAACAAACGGGCCATATTAAAGGGTTTCATGTGACCTAATGAACTGAACTGTTAGCCCAAAACCCCGCCCAAAACAGATTGTCATACTATCCGTTGCCAGCCTTGCAACCACAATTTACCTACGAAGGTCAGATCGGGATTCGAACTCGAAACCACCCATTAGCCATCTAAATAAGATATGATTCCGGCCTGGGTTGCTCTACCAATTAAGCTATTCTGACCGTTTGAAAAATATATGGGTAAAATGCAATTCTGTTGAATAGCATGATTAACTTGCTTAGAAAAACGTTTCCAAAGAATTACATGTACATTTCATTGAAATTGTTTTATGATTTAGAACGATATATTGTCAGTTCAAAAGGTCACACGAGGCAATGTTTGAAAAGCCCACAAAAGCTTCCGTTTGTAAAATGGTGATAATTTGCCGACTGTGTAGTTCATATAAACCCTTATTTTGCACAAATCTGGAAGAAACATATATGGATCGAAAACCAACTGCAGATAAGAGCAACAGAACAGTCCTTGTAACTAAGTAACTTTTTTGTTATAAAATCGCACAAAAGCTGCTGTTTGTAAAATAGATAAAATCACCTTATGTCGGCACACATCTGAAGTATATATGGTTCGATTACCAACTGCGGATAAGAGCAACTAAACAGTCCGGGGCAATTGCACTTTACCGGTACGCACTATAACCCAAGCCCTTATAATTAGTGTTAAGTTGCGTAAATTTCGGAATCCATGATGGCAGCGTACCCCTAAAGTGCAATATAGCCAACATAAATAAGGAGTTAAAGCGGGACTGCACGATTTGTGTCAAATATGTTAATCAGCAATTAAACAACAAACAGGCCATATAAAACGGTTTCATGTGACCGGACGAACTGATGAACTGAACGGTTAGCCCAAAACCCCGCCGAAAACAAATTGTCACACTATCCGTTTCCAGCCTTGCAACCACAAGTTTACCTACGAAGTTCAGATCGGGATTCGAACCCGAACCCACCCATGAGCCATCTAATGATACCGGCCTGGGTTGCTCTACCAATTAAGCTATCTGACCTTTTGAAAAATATGTAGGTAAACTGCAATTCTGTATAATAGCATAAATGACTTGCTCAGCAAAAGTTTACAGTTATTCGCACATCCCTGCTCATAGCAAAACACAATTGACTAACATAAAATCTTTTTCCGTAAATTTATAAATCTTTAATCGAAACATCTTCATTCATTTGCATAAGATAATGTTTTATTAATTTTGCATTGCCTTGTGGCTTTAAATTTAAATTATGAGATTTGTGACGTATATCGTGTGTGGTCATTTCAGTGACGAAAAAAAACTAGTTTAACCTCAAAATATTTAACATACAGTCCACACAGGCTAAACAGGGTCGACACTCTTCGCTGTTATGACATTTTTCGTTTAAATGAAGTCTCTTCTTAGCAAAAATACAATTAAGGCGGAAAGTGTCGTCCCTCATAAGCCTGTGCGAACTGCACAGGCTAATCTGGGACGACACTGTACGCACATGCATTATGCCCAGTTTTCTCAGAATACGACACATAGTTTGAACGCATTTTCGATAGAATTAGCGACGACATATGAACGTGGTTTGTTTTTAACAGTTAATTATTTATTCAAAGCATCATCAAATGCAAAACGTATTTAGGATTGTTTGTTTGTCATGCATTATTGTAAACTTCGATAAGATTGAAAAAGAGCATACATGTGTATGTGGTTAAAAAAAAATTAAGATAAATTGAAAGAGAGCATAATGTGGATGTGCATTTCGTTTGACTCTCTGGATTTTAATGACAAGTCGGACGTGGCATTTTAGTTAACAGTAAAATATTTGTTAAAACATCGAACGAGTCCAAAACGCATTTTGGATCTTGTGTTTGTCATGCATACTAGAAAACTTCCATAGGCATAAAATAACTCGCTTCTACGTGATCGCGGGTTTGTAAAAAAAATGGTCAGAATGGTTAGCGTTCGAAACAAACGTTATCAATAATGGTGTGGTTTTAATTAAATTGCGAAAAAGTGACGGAAGTACAAAAATGGTTGTGCATATCATTGTAAATATACCTTTAGACTTTTTTTCGTTGTATATTCGGAGTCCAATGCAATCAATGACGATTTGTCCAGTATACTTATTGAATTATCTGTCTATTTGTAAATCCAGTATGAAATTTATCAAACCCATTTTGATACTTAAAATACTTTCAAATATATATGCATTTAAATACAAGCAAAGTTCGGATTTCAATACACATATCTATACTTAGATTCTCAAAACCATACCCATATCAGTAATTTTAGTCGAAAAACTCACCCCGTATTTTCGGCACATCCCTATATACCCGTATATAGGAAGTTATCCCCCCCCCCCTTTTTCCGGGGCTGGATGTCGAAGGCATAAATTGCATTTTATTGGACGAGATAGATTAATTTGTTATAGTGGAAATGACACTTCAAAAGTAACTGTACTGGAGGATATCTTTACATTATATCTAAATAGATATCGTATATCTAAACATTAAGATATAATTGTTGTACCATAATCACATACCTTTATCTCAGTGCTTGTTCATCTCAAATTACCATGTGCAGTATGGACACAACCATTTTTCATCTTGGTTTGTCATTGTGTACCCAACACATCTTTTGTGAAACCATCTATTCAATTTGCATCTTTTATTGTCACATTCCACCATATCGCCAACTATATCAGGCAACTTACAAGCGCAAAAAATCTTAATAGAACAACTTTTTGCTACTTTACACGGCATTTTTGGCATTTTTTCTATTTTTGGAAATGTTGTAAAATGTTGTGTAGTAATACATTCTAATAAATGTGCTCTCATTCTTGGTATATCATATCTGATAATTGAAAAATCTACATCATAATTGTTGTGTAACACCTCAGTAAGATTTGCAATAGCAAAAACACCACAATCTGTGTAATTAGGTTGACGTTGTACGTCGGGTATTTGTACTTGTACATTGCGCTCTCCATTTTCATAGATTTGAGCGATTTGAATTGAAATACTACTGTTTAAAGTTCTTGGAGATTTTAAACTGTCCACCACAATAACATGTCGATCTTTCTGTGATTGGTATGATAATACCCAGTGATTACTGGCGCTTTAATGTATTTGGGCGGACGGGGGATTTTGTTTCGTTTATTTATATCCCAGGTACCTAAATCATGATTAAAGTACGGAGCAAGAAGTGTGTTCTGCATCCCACTGTCAAGCGCGAATTGTTCTTTTAGCATTTGCTGACATTTGTTTATTATTGGGTCGTTCAGCCACCCAGATGGATTTTTAACTAGCTCTAAATCTGTTGTAGATATATTTGCAATTTCTACATTATCGTCTTCCGCGTCATCAATGGTCATTTGATTAAAACACGTCTGTTCACTGGTAAATGAATCATCGCTGCTTATATTTAAATGGTTTTCTTCTTCGAGAACGTCATCTGCAATTGAACTTAAATTGTTGTCAAACTTTATTTGTTTACAAGAAGTGAATGAATTGTTGGTGTTCCGGCTTCTTTTTTTAGACGTTGGTGTTTTGGGGGTTGATGCTATTAAGTTGACGAGCTTTTGTTTCAGCGATGTGTCGCAAGATTTTCCAGTTGGTGTCATGAGTATTGAATCGGGTGCTGGGTTAATTTCGAAGTCGGCTTTTTTCGGTTTCTTTTGTCCCGTTTTTTTGGCAACACGCGGTTTGCTATTTTTTCGAAGAAGCGTGAGATTTTTAACCGTGCGTTTATCACAGATTCCATCAATACCAAAATATGAATCATTTTCTGCACACGTGAAATGCAAATTATTTCATTGCGAATGAGATGCTAATAGACTGATGTAATGACAGCGATGAATTGAAAGAATCTGTTTGTCTTACATGTACACTATACATGAAAGGAAGGTATCATTAATATCGTTTATTTTATATATATTATTATAAAAAAATTATTCCGTAAAAGGCATAGTCAAACGGAAAAACTTTTCATGGTTATTATAATATATCATTCCTTCACTAAAATGAATGATATATCTTTGGATAGTTGTCAATTTTGTGGTTTAAATTTGAAATGTCATAATATGTAACGTTTCTTACAGAGTATATTATATATACGATTTTGTAGTGACTGTCGTGTTTTATACATAGCACACACAATGCACCCATATCCGATTTTTCGTCATTTAAAGTCAAAAGTTTCAATTGGTTGCATCAAAATATCACTCACTACAAGTTGGTTTTTAACTACTTCAAAAAATGAAAATGTCCCTTTAATTGACTATAGAGGATTTGACACCATTGAGTTAATGCTGTTAGTACAGATGACATAATAGTTTCAGATTTTAATTCGCACCTTTCGCTTAACTCAACGTTCAATGGCACGCGCACGTATTATTGTAACTAATGCAAGCTAAAATTAATATGTGAATACTTTCTAAAAAAACCACTATCCTGCGAAAATGGATCTTATTTAATTGTGGTTCCCTCTTATGTTGTCCGTCGACTTTAATAATAATGTGTCAGTAATAAAAGTATTGTACATATTCACATGCTTTGTAATAAATGAAAGATGCAAATGTGTCCAATTCATCTTTTTCAGTGCGCTTAATGTAGCTTCTTTACCTGTGACTTCGTGCTTATTTTTTCGAAGAAATGAAAGATTCAAATGTGTCTTATTGATATAATACTACATGCTATACTGCCAGGGTCATGCGAAAATGGATCTTATTTCTTAATATCCAACTTAATTAGCGCCGTCTTTATTAAAGCTATGTCTATTTAAAGAACAGATTACGGGGCGCCTAGATTACAGTGAAGTTTATACTAATGTGCAACAATGATGTGGGTCCACTCTCGTTGTTTATTTTAAATGTACATAACAATTTCTCAATAAATGACATCAGTTATTTTCAGTAAATCCAATTTGTTCATAACAGTAGCCACAGGTGCCTGAGATAGAGCTGATAAATAGGGATAACCACAGCGGGTGGCTAATACACAGTGTAGACTTCCCCTGTTTTATTATTGGAATTGTTTTTTATCTGATTGGCATTTATGAAGTGTATTAATTCGGGTCTGTTGGCGATCATTTTATGTGCAAAACTGTGTTTCTTCCATACTTTCAATCGTTATGCTTTTAAACACAATTTCATGAAACCATTTAATTAAATACATTGGCGCGTTGGAACATGAATTATAAATCAAGCTGAGTGGTATCAGTTTTTAAATCGCATAACTCGCTTAAATCAACGTTCAATGTCACGCACGCTTAACAAAATTATAAAAACATCACGTGATTCATTATATTTGTTTAAACAAGTATGTACACATATTATATGTATTGGTATATTTTGTTTTTGTTTTTAATCAACAGGAAAAAATAAAACATTGTCATATATATAGCGCTTTACCTTTGCAAAATTCTACATTACATAAAGAAGTATCGTATTTGTTAAAGTGAACATGCTTGACATATTTATAATGCATTATTACAAGTATTATAGTGCAAACGGAATTTGACCTTTAAATTTATGCAATCCACATTTTTAAGCGTCGTATTGTAACATTAGCAGACAACAGGCATCAGGTTAATGAGAATAACTGATGTATTTATTGAACGTGAATAACATCACCAAGTAACATGTTTTGAAATTACAAATAATAGTATAACATTATTCATCTATCAATGGTCATTAAAAGCTATGTTTAAAAGCAAATAATATCAAAATGTTTGCCGAAATAAACAATTGTGCTGTGTTTGTGTCACGCTCTATTGGTATTTAAGTCGGTCCATACAATCACCGAAAAGCACCGAAAAGCACTCAATTTCTCTCTCTCTATATGCAATATATCGTTTCTAGCGTGTGTTAACGGGTTTAATTAGTTATTAGTGGTTATATGAATGTATGTCTATACTACATTTTGCCCAAAATTGGATAAATATCGGTAATATACCGACCGAATAGCAATTCATGTGAAGACCGAAAAGCAATCAATTTCTCGCTATATAAATGAAAAATTGCGTTTCTATTGTGTGTAACGGATTAAATGAGTTATAAATGGTTATATTTTATGCATACTTATACTACCTTTTGTTTATTATAATGTATTAATGCCCAAAATTGGATAAATATCGGCAATATACCGCCCGAAAAGCACTTCATGTGACGACCGAAAAGCACTCAATTTCTCGCTATATATATGAAAACTTGCGTTTTTAGTGTGTCTTAACGGACTAAATTAGTTATAAATGGCTATATTTCATGCATATTTATACTACCTTGTGTTTATTATGATGTATTAATGCCCAAAATTGGATAAATATCGGCAATATACCGACCGAAAAGCACTTCATGTGAAGACCGAAAAGCACTCGATTTCTCGCAATATATATGAAAAATTGCGTTTCTGTTGTGTGTAAATGGACTAAATTAGATAAAAATGGTTATATTTCATGCATATTTATACTACCTTGTGTTTATTATGATGTATTAATGCCCAAAATTTATAAATGGCTATATTTCATGCATATTTATACTACCTTGTGTTTATTATGATGTATTAATGCCCAAAATTGGATAAATATCGGCAATATACCGACCGAAAAGCACTTCATGTGAAGACCGAAAAGCACTCCCGCGACAGCACAGAATCACCGAAAAGCACTCAATTTCTTCATATTTACATGAAAGTAAGCCATAAGTGCCGTTTATAATGGATTGAAAACATGTACGTATTAATTAAGTCATTAATGGCTTCGTTAAATATTGATTTAAGTTTAAAGATTACGCACAATAGTATTTTTATTTGCAACCGAAAAGCACTATCGCGCCAGCATAGAATCACCGAAAAGCACTCAATTATTCTATATATACATGAAAGTAAACTATAAGGGCCGATTTTAATGGAGTGAAAAAATGTACATATTTATTTAGTCAATAATGACTTCGTAAAATATTGATTTAAGTTTAAACATAAAAAAGGCAGTTCTTCTTTTCATTTGCATCAAATTAAAGGTTAAAGACCGATTGTTTAAAAAACTGCTATTTTATGAATATATATCAAGCACGTACACTTAACAAAAAATACGATATTTCTTTATTTAATGTAGAATTTTGAAAAAGTAAAGCGCTTTATACATAACAATGCTTCTTTCTGGTACTTCTTGAGTAAATAAACAACAATGTATAGCATATTATATTTGTACATAATTTATAAAAAGAACTATGCGCGTCCCATTGAACGTTGAGTTAAGCGAGAGTTGAGAATTAAATTACACATTCATTGTTTCATTATTATTTTTTTTATTTAAATGATTGAAAAATTATGTAAGAAAACCAGCTTTTCTGCATTAAATGACCTTTAACAAAACGCCATCAGACCCGAATGAATACACGTCATTTATTCCAAGCAGGTAAATAACAAATACTATAATAAAACAGGGGAAGTCTACACTGTGTATTAGCAACCTGCTGTGGTTATCGTATCAGCTCAATACACAGGAACATGGCCATAATGGCTACTGTACTGGAAAAATTGGATTTACAGTCAAAATAACCGATTTCGTTTAAGTCTACACTATGTATTAGCAACTTGCTGTGGTGATCTTATCAGCTCAATACACAGGAACATGGCTACTGTACGGAAAAAAATGGATTTACAGCCAAAATAACTGATTTCATTTATTGCTGAAGTGGTGTGTAATTTAAATTAACAACGAGCATTGATCCACCTCACCGTTGCACATTATATTAAATTAATTAATTTAATGAACTAATTAAAGACGGCGCTAATAAAGTGTGAAGGTGGAAATTAAGAAATAAGATATATTTTCGCATGACACTGAATACACACGATACATGGATAAAATATAAATAAGACACATTTGAATCTTTCATTTCTCCAACAAAATAGCACGTAGTCAGATATATAAGATAGCTTAAAGACCAGAAAACAATATAAATTAGACACATTTGCATCTTTCATATCTTAAAAAAACAAACATGTGAATCTAAAGCAAAAAAAAAACACGTTAAAACAGGCTGACTTTGACCGGGATTTACAGGCGGACTCGACCCTGCCATAAATTATTTTGACATGGTTAATAACTGTGGAGTATCTTCTTTACAACGGTACCATTATAATTAATATCGGACGAATAATAATGCATTTATAACCATTTTCGCTTTGATGCATCGTCTTATTTCATATTATGCTTTCTCACAATATTTTTTTACATATTTAGAAACAGTGGAAGAATACCGTAACAACGGTACCAAAAATGTATGGTCGGTTGGGAAAAGGATGCTTTTATAACCCCTTTTAGCTTTTCCGTGTTTTCATCAAGACATTGTTCTGTGTAAAAAAAAACGGTATTTTTCGGTCAACTTTTACCGCACAGCGATTTACAGGTTGACACTGTCCCTGCCATAAAATATTTTAACATCATTAGAAACTGTGGAGGTCCTTCTTTGCAACGGTACCATTATAATTAATATCGGACGAATAATAATGCATTTATAACCATTTATATCGGTTCCGGGTTTTCTTTACGGCATTTGCGTGTGTAAAAAAACCCGTTAAAACAGGCCGACTTTGTCCGCGATTTACAGGCCGACTCTGACCCTGCCATAAACTATTTTATATATTATTAGAAACTGTAGAGGATCTTCTTTACAACGGTACCATTACAATTAATATCGGACTATTAATAATGTATTTATAACCATTTATATCGGTTCCGGGTTTTCTTTACGGCATTTGCGTGTGTAAAAAAACCCGTTAAAACAGGCCGACTTTGTCCGCGATTTACAGGCCGACTACGACCCTGCCATAAAATATTTTGATTTGGTTAGAAACTGTAGAGAATCTTCTTTACAACGGTACCATTATAATTAATATCGGACGAATAATAATGCATTTATAACCATTTATATCGGTTCCGGGTTTTCTTTACGGCATTTGCGTGTGTAAAAAAAACCGTTAAAACAGGCCGACTTTGTCCGCGATTTACAGGCCGACTACGACCCTGCCATAAAATATTTTGATATGGTTAGAATCTGTAGAGGATCTTCTTTACAACGGTACCATTATAATTAATATCGGACGAATAATAATGAAGTTATAACCATTTATATCGGTTCCGGGTTTTCTTTACGGCATTTGCGTGTGTAAAAAAAAACGTTTAAACAGGCCGAATTTGTCCGCGATTTACAGGCCGACTACGACTCTGCCATAAAATATTTTGATATGGTTAGAATCTGTAGAGGATCCTTTACAACGGTACCATTATAATTAATATCGGACGAATAATAATGAAGTTATAACCATTTATATCGGTTCCGGGTTTTCTTTACGGCATTTGCGTGTGTAAAAAAATCGTTAAAATAGGCCGACTTTGTCCGCGATTTACAGGCCGACTACGACCCTGCCATAAAATATTTTGATATGGTTAGAATCTGTAGAGGATCTTCTTTACAACGGTACCATTATAATTAATATCGGACGAATAATAATGCATTTATAACCATTTATATCGGTTCCGGGTTTTCTTTACGGCATTTGCGTGTGTAAAAAAACCCGTTAAAACAGGCCGACTTTGTCCGCGATTTACAGGCCGACTACGACCCTGCCATAAAATATTTTGATATGGTTAGAATCTGTAGAGGATCTTCTTTACAACGGTACCATTATAATTAATATCGGACGAATAATAATGAAGTTATAACCATTTATATCGGTTCCGGGTTTTCTTTACGGCATTTGCGTGTGTAAAAAAAAACGTTAAAACAGGCCGACTTTGTCCGCGATTTACAGGCCGACTACGACTCTGCCATAAAATATTTTGATATGGTTAGAATCTGTAGAGGATCTTCTTTACAACGGTACCATTATAATTAATATCGGACGAATAATAATGAAGTTATAACCATTTATATCGGTTCCGGGTTTTCTTTACGGCATTTGCGTGTGTAAAAAAAATCGTTAAAATAGGCCGACTTTGTCCGCGATTTACAGGCCGACTACGACCCTGCCATAAAATATTTTGATATGGTTAGAATCTGTAGAGGATCTTCTTTACAACGGTACCATTATAATTAATATCGGACGAATAATAATGAAGTTATAACCTTTTATATCGGTTCCGGGTTTTACCTAAAAGATTTCCGGGTTTTCCGGATATTTCCGGGTTTTATACCTCGCCAATTTATTGAATGTAACAAAGCCTGTATGTTAGTCGTGTATAACCAGTAAAGTGTACTGTAGCCAGAAACGCGAAAACGCATTACATCATAACCAGTTTTCGATCGGTATCTAGCGAATCTATTGAAACGTCTGCTCTTACCCGAATTCAAGGTGACCGCCCGGTAAAGCAAATAGTCCTTGGCCTGCAATATTTCCCTTTCGTTTCCCTAATAAAACGCAACCAGGATGGTATGAACTTTTGACTAAAACACCTACGCCTACTTTGGGACGTCTATCCTTATCGAAGGAAGTTGCCATATTTATTTTGGTCAAAAGGAACTGATACTGATTGGTCCAAAACTGTAAAGTGAAAGTAGAAACTAAAATTAACCACAACAAGGTACCTGTTTGTTAATGCCCTACGATAATGGACAAGCTTCAAACCATAAATTTCCTTTGGAAAAAATGTGGAAGAAATTTACAAAGGAATTGTCAGAATGGAGTACAAAGACTTGTAAGTTTGAACTTTGATAAGCTTGAAGATATGTTTTTAGTTCAGTAGAAATTCAGTAATATTTTACTAACAAACACATTTAAACAATTTGGAAATGTGAATCACTCTGCATCTCATTCAAAATTTAATAAAAAATCCTACAGGACATGATTTACAAGACCTCACGGGAATTTCTTTAAACAAGCAATAGAAAATACCATTTTGTATACTTTATTTTTATCATTATAATGTTCACAATGGTAAATAATTATAAATACAATGAAATATCAAATTATTTTTATATATTGTTTCAAAACATACAGGGCTCCCACTGCCATTCGCAGTTTTCGCCTAATGAGAAAGTTTTAGAAAAGAGTCGATAAAATCTTTTGATTTGTTAAAACAAGTTAATGGATTACACATACATGCCAGACGTCCCCCATCTTGATGGGACAGTCCTGCTTTTGGGGTGTTTGTCCCGTCGTCCCGTAGTAACACAATTTGTCCCGACATTCGTAAAAAACGACGTAGGTCCTATAAGTTCACAATAAAATTCGCTATTCGAGCTCTGTCTGGCTTAAATTTACCATCCCTAATCCCTTTATTGCTCCCTGTTAACAAAACATATCAACTAGTTGAGTGTTGTTATAAAGTGTTGTTTATGACACCTTATAAGCGACCTATTGGCAAATAATTAATTTTATTGGGCATTCACACCATGGTGTTTTTATGATAAGGGTTGATAATTGCTGGCGATAAATGCATCATAGTGAAATTATAAAAGCAGACTGCTTTTGTATTTCATGGCCCAAATCAACTCCAAAGATACTATTATGCGGTATTCTCAGTGTATATTATACCACCTGATGCTAAAAACCCCGTCAAAAAAACATTTTGGATATAAAACAAATTGCATGCCGACCGATACACATTGATGTTTCACATACATTAACTTTCCTTTTTGACAGATTTTCAGATAATAGTTTGTTTATATTGCATCAATCTAAATTTAGACTTAGAATTGATGATTGGTTAAATAAAAACAGTGCTCGATGCGCGCACATCACGTTACACGATTTACACATGCCTCTGTCCCGAATTTATGTCATATAGAAGCATGCCCCACATTGCAGGATATGGAGTCATGACTCAGTAATCCGCATAGAGCACATGTGTACTTCCGGAAAATGGAGAACATCTGTGTTCATGAAATTCTTAGACACATTTATCATCAATAATCGCCAGACACTATGAGGCTTTGTAAGGAACATACTGATTACTGACTGCAGTAAAGGTGGCATCATTGATCGTTTTAGGTGTCCCTTTTTTGGTCAAATGTCCCAACATAATCACATTTTTTATGGAATGTCCCTATTTGGACCTGAAAAATTCTGGCATGTATGGTTTAAATAATACTTAAAATTGCATAACGTTAGCTGTTTGGCTTAACAAATAAAGATCATATGGAAGCATGACAGTATATACAAACAAAATGTCACCACTGAGTTGGCTTTCACCTAGGATTAAGATGGCCCATGGCTTTTGAAGTAGGTATTATTTTTATACAAATTTTCATGACTTTGGGAAAACACATTAAGAATTTAAAAACAGAACCAATAAATGAGTTTCATTATGAAACAGTTTTCTGTCACAATATACTTTTAAGAAAAAATCTCTAAGTTCATGGACATTAAGTTGTCCAAAATTAAGTTAATTACATGTATCAGCAATTTCAATGGAAAATGGATAAGTTTTGCTTTCACATATTATTGAAATATCAGTATTTCTTTCCATTAGAGCTGAAGATAAAGCAATGTCTAGCTTCCGAACTTACATTTAGGATTATGGCTAAATAACTGCAGTTTGAAAAAGTCAATACTTATTGTTTTTGGTTCTTGCTTGTACCCCCTTCATGATAATGGTGAAAGCCTCTGTGGTGTGTGTGTTTGGGTGGGGGGGGGGGTTGTGTGTGTTTATTGGTGTTGTTTTGTGATTGGCTCATAACATTGTTGTTCATAATTGGAAACATTGCCACAAATGATAATTGTATCCAGATGATCTGTCGCATGCAACAACAATGTAACTCAATTTTAGTTCAAGGTCACCCTGGAAACTTGGTGATTTCCTATATGGAAATGGTAAAGGAACATGTTTGCATGTGGCAAAAAAACTGTGTTATGCACATTGTGATTTTTGAAATTTTTGCTCAAATGATAATAATATGAAGACAATCTGTCATTTGTACATTATAATAGCTTTGAACATATTCCAGGAATTTGTTCTCATTAATAATAGTATACACTTTGATATATAATAAACTTAAAATATCAATAACTTAAATTTAATGATTGTATTATCTCGTTGGTAGATCTATACATTCTATATTATAGCAGAATGAGATAACATGTACTTACAAATTAGAATCTGTTGTTGCATATGTACTTGATCTTTTATAAATATAGTATAATGTTAATGGAAAATTATAAAAAATAACTCCAGACCAGTTTTTGCATCATTGCAGGCTGGTCAGAGGTACCCTGTTGGCTATAGAAACCATGAAACCTGCATGACTTTACAGCTGGTCTGGAGTTACCCTTGCTGCATATGGCAGAGGACCCATGCAAACTATGTTTAAATGTTTGGGCTTGTAGTTAATTTCTATGATGGTTACCCATTTTAGTGAATGTTTTTAGTTGGAGTCTCTATATATCTATAATTCAGGACATTTGTTTACTCTATCTTTTATCATCTGTTAGCTACCTTGAGTTAAATGAGTTAACGGTACTTTTTATGTCCCCCACTATAGTAGTGGGGGACATATTGTTTTTGCCCTGTCTGTTGGTTGGTCTGTTGGTTGGTTGGTCTGTTGGTTGGTTTGCGCCAACTTTAACATTTTGCAATAACTTTTGCTATATTGAATATAGCAACTTGATATTTGGCATGCATGTGTATCTCATGGAGCTGCACATTTTGAGTGGTGAAAGGTCATGGTCAAGGTCATCCTTCAAGGTCAGAGGTCAAATATATGTGGCCAAAATCGCTTATTTTATGAATACTTTTGCAATATTGAAGATAGCAACTTGATATTTGGCATGCATGTGTATCTCATGGAGCTGCACATTTTGAGTGATGAAAGGTCAAGGTCATCCTTCAAGGTCAGAGGTCAAATATATGTGGCCATGTCCCAGACTATAGTAGTGGGGGACATATTGTTTTTGCCCTGTCTGTTGGTTGGTCTGTTGGTTGGTCGGTTTGCGCCCACTTTAACATTTTGCAATAACTTTTGCTATATTGAATATAGCAACTTGATATTTGGCATGCATGTGTATCTCATGGAGCTGCACATTTTGAGTGGGGCAGGTCAAGGTCATCCTTCAAGGTCAGAGGTCAAATATATGTGGCCAAAATCGCTCATTTTATGAATACTTTTGCAATATTGAAGATAGCAACTTGATATTTGGCATGCATGTGTATCTCATGGAGCTGCACATTTTGAGTGGTGAAAGGTCAAGGTCATCCTTCTAGGTCAAATATATGGGTCAAAATTGCTCATGTAATGTAACTTCTGCAATATTGAAGCTAGCAATTTTATATTTGACATGCATGTGTATCTCATGGAGCTGCACATTTTGAGTGGTGAAGGGTCAAGGTCATCCTTCAAGGTCAAACGTCATATAGGGGGACATTATGTTTCACAAACACATCTTGTTATAATGGCAACATTCGCCATTTATTAGCTCACCTGAGCGATAGCTCGGGGTGAGCTATTGTGATCACTCAGCGTCCGGCGTCCGGCCGTCTGTCTGTAAACAATTTGTAAACATCTTCTTCTACTAAATCATTGAGCCAATTTCAACTAAATTTCATGTGGAGCATCCCTAGGACATGGGACAAAAGAATTGTTTAAAAAAATTTGATCACATAACCAAGATGGCCGCCATGACCATATATGGTAAAAACCTTAAAAAATCTTGTCAGAAACCGCTCATCAGATTTTCAAAAAATTTCACAGGGATGACCTTTGAAGGCTCCCCTGAAAAAGTTGTTCAAAGAAATTTGATTCGTCAAAAAACATGGCCGCAGGAGCTCGTTGAACTTTGCATGTTTATACGTTTTTGCCTATTTTGTGAAAACTTTCAAAAATCTACTACATTTTTTGTCCGATCCTTTCCAAATTTGCACAGTGTCTTTATATCAATGAGGACACGAACCCTACAAAAAAATGAGCATTATTGGTCCATGAAGTACAGAATTACCTCCCCTTGAATTGAGAAAATGGTGTTTATGCAATAAAGTCTAAATTTTTCATCCAATTCTTTCCAAACTTGTTTATATATCAGATTAAAGAGAATAAAATTTTCTTTATTATGGTTTTTCTTTCATGAAAATCCATAAAGGATAAGTGTTATTAATCGTTGCTTAATTAATGAACAATGCGAATTATCGGTATTGATTTTTTTCCTGACATGCCGTCCCAGATATGATATTAACCGCTTTCAGCTGTAGACTGTGCATCAATACATCGCCGTGTTATTGACCTGAAAAATTCATACGCAGTCGGCATTAACACCGGTCATCAAGACAAATTACTGATGTGAAAACAAATCGTAAACAAATCGTACATCGTAAACAATTACATCTGATGAAAGATTAAAGATTGCTGCCGATTTAAATCAATTTGAGTACTTTTTGCGTATATTTGATGCCGAATGGGAAACTGTGTTTAGACTTAAGTTGAGAAAAATGGCAACGAGATACTTGCCTGTTGGTAGCTAAAGAAACTTCAGCGTACAGTTTTTAATGGGTGGCCATTCCCCGCTGTAGTCTACGGGCGGGTAGTGAACTGGTTGAGAAAAGTGGAAGCTTTGTGGAAAAGCGGTTTGAGAAGTTTGTAAGAAAACCCTGAATTATCAGTCTTGTGGGAAGAAGGCATTGCGTCTCCACGCAGAGGGCCCTTATCACATAAAGAATATAAGAACCATTAAGACCAACCAGGTAGGGTTTTTATTTTATTAAACTAACACCCCGAATTTGGTCGTATTTTCTGTTGCTAAAGTTTACTGTTTAGGTTGTTTTGCATCAAAAATCGGCAAGATAGATCTAGCAAATTTGCCAATTTTTTTTATTAATAACGTATGATTCATTGATTGTGAGCTTTTAAAACATTTTGACCTTTGAATAAAGCATAAATCAGGAAAAGAATTTTAACAGTAATTGAAAATACGATCAAATACGCCATTTTTGCTGACTGGGACAGGTCTTTTTTAGTTAAATAAAATGTTTTATTGTCCCCAACATATGAGCCCTGCAGCAAGAAATGTTTTTTTTTAACTTTTTGTAAAACAAATATGGGCAACCTACTGTAATCCTAATTCGCCGACACCTTAATTCGACGATGTTCTATTTTTATCGATTAAATGGATGATTATTGTCTTGGAATCATTTCAAAGTAATACAGCCGAGTTTAAAATTATTATTTTGTGCTATTAAACATTCATTATTTCTTAAATTATTTGCTAAATATTGCTTCATGTAACCGTTACATCGTCAAATTTGGGTCACACCAGGATACAATTATTTAGCATTCAAACAACGATTGGGATAAAAACTAGGGGAACCCATGCTGAAATTTTCAATTTTAACTGTTTAGCAGAAGCCACCATACCCAATTTTCTTAGGTGTATGTGGAGGCTTCTGGCAGCATGATTCTGTGAATATAAAAGGTGACATTTGATTCTGCATTAATTAAACATGTATTATTGACTTTTTTAAAGTATGTGTGAAAAATATAATTTGTAACCACTGTTACAGGTTTTATCTGGTTCTTCAAAAGCAACACCTGCAGTCGAGTCCATGCCAGACAGAGGGTGCATGTGAATGAATTGCCTTTTGCCTAATTTTGTGTTCTTTATCAAATACATGAAGGTTTTTAAATATATGTGTATGTTGTTTTTTTAAGAAAATAGAATCACCAGAACAGGTACAGGCACCCTTTAAATGTGTCGAATCCAGGAGCTTCTGGGGGCCTCTGGCCCCCTTGTCCCCTGGACCCACCGAGGGCCCTGCGGCCCCCTGGCCCCCAGCTTTAAGTTCAGGATTTTCAAAATATCCAACTTTGACCCTGCAAATGCTTCGCTAAAACTTTGGCTACAGTTTCTAAAATTTGGCTACACAAAGTTCCATTTGGCTAAAATGTTGGCCACATAAATTTTTGGGCAAGAGGAGCCCTGTTTGGATTGTATTTGGGTCATCTGGGGTCAGCAACTAGGCACTAGGTCAAATAATAGAAAAACCTTGTGTAGACTATAGAGGTCACAGTTTTCATCAGATTTTATTGAAATATAGTCAGAATGTTTGTCTTGTTAAAATCTGGATTTGGATTGACTTTGGGTCATCTAGGGTCAAAAACTAGATCAGATTAAAAAAACAAATCTTTATGAAATTTGGCCAATATATTATCTTGATGAAATCTGGGTTGGGATTGTATTAGGGTCATATGGGGTCAAAAACTAGGTCAAATCATAGAAAAACTTTGTGAAGACAATAGAGGTCATAGTTTTTATATGATCTTAATGAAATATGGTCAGAATGTTTATCTTGATAATATCTGATTTTGGATCGTATATGGGTCATCTGGGGTCAAAAATTAGGTCACCGGGCAAATTCTAGTAAAACCTTGTGTAGATGAAAGAGGTCACAGTTTTCATCACGTCTTAATGAAATTTTGTCAGAATGTATTAATTAATGAAATTTGGCTTGGGATTGTATTTGGGTCTAATAAAATTTAAGTTCATGAAGCAAGGTTAGTCAGGTGAGCGATTCAGGGCCATCATGGCCCTCTTGTTGTATTTAATTTGGCCCAATTAAAAAAACATTATCCTGTTTATATGACAGTGACATATGATGTTTACTTTGGCAAGTAAATATTTTACATGTTACAGCTTTCTCATCCTGTTCCTTTGAAGCGATGCATATCAGACTTCAGGATACCTACAGAAATTCAAGTCTGCAAAAGACCTCCATTAAAAGTATTCACAGCACAGTACTCCACAGTGTCTGAGTAAGTGTTGTTTTATGTGGCTATAATGTTGAGTAAGTGTTGTTTTATATGGCAATAATGTTGAGTTAGTGTTGTTTTATATGGCAGTAATGCTGAATTAGTGTTGTTTTTTATGTCAATAATGCTGGTTAAGTGCTGTTTTATATGTCAATGCTGGGTAAGTGTTGTTTTATATGGCAATAATGCTTTTATATGGCAATAATGCTAGTTAAGTGCTGTTTTCTATGGCAATAATGCTGGGTAAGTGTTGTTTTATATGGCAATAATGCTGCGTTAGTGTTGTTTTATATGGCAATAATGCTGAGTTAGTGTTGTTTTATATGGCAATAATGCTGGTTAAGTGCTGTTTTATATGGCAGTAATGCTGTGTGCTGTTTTATATGGCAATAATGCTGAGTTAGTGTTGTTTTATATGGCAATAATGCTGGTTAAGTGCTGTTTTATATGGCAATAATGCTGTGTGTTGTTTTATATGGCAATGATGACAAAAGTAAAAATAACTATACCAATCATTATCAATATCAGATTCACTTCAGTTTCTTGCTTGAAGGCAAACAGTTTTTTTTATATGTACTAAGTACTTAAAAAACAATAAACATGTAAACCAGAAGACGATATTATTTAAACCAGAAGACGAGATTATTTTGTCTAAGTGTCTTGAAATATTAATATTTGAAAGATCAGAGATCTAGTGATCTATAGAGGACATCAACAATGTTAAAAAGTCATGCAATGATTTGAATTAATCACAAACTCTTATGTTTGAAGTCTTTAATACATGTAAGTATGGCAAGAAGAACATTATTGTAATTGTGCTACAAAAGTAGGAAATTGCACTTCTTTGAGGCTTTTCATGAGAGTTTAAACAAATGCTCAATAAACAAGATGTGTTTGTGAAACACAATGTCCCCCTATATGATGTTTGACCTTGTAGGATGACCTTGACCTTGACCCTTCACCACTCGAAATGTGCAGCTTCTTGAGATACACTCGCATTTCAAATATAAAATTGCTAGCTTCAATATTGCAGAAGTGACATTACATGCGCAATTTTGACCCATATATTTGACCTTGAAGGATGACCTTGACCTTGACCTTTCACCACTCAAAATGTGCAGCTCCATGAGATACACATGCATGCCAAATATCAAGTTGCTATCTTCAATATCGCAAAAGTATTCATAAAATAAGCAATTTGGGCCACATATATTTGACCTTGAAGAATGACCTTGACCTTTCACCACTCAAAATGTGCAGCTCCATGAGATACACATGCATGCCAAATATCAAGTTGCTATCTTCAATATCGCAAAAGTATTCATAAAATAAGCGATTTGGGCCACATATATTTGACCTCTGACCTTGAAGGATGACCTTGACCTTTCACCACTCAAAATGTGCAGCTCCATGAGATACACATGCATGCCAAATATGAAGTTGCTATCTTCAATATAGCAAAAGTTATTGCAAAATGTTAAAGTTGGCACAAACAGACAGACAGACAGACAGACAGACAAACAGACCAACCAACCAACAGACAGGGAAAAAACAGCATGTCCCCCACTACTATAGTGGGGGACATAAAAACCTGCCTCTAACTGCTGTTGGCATGTATCAAAAGAAAGCATATATATGTGTCTTTTTCTGAGAAAACTGGGCTTAATTCATGTGCATAAAGTGTCGTCCCAGATGAGCCTGTGCAGTCCGCACAGGCTAATCAGGGACGACACTTTCTGCTTTAATGGTATTTTTAGTTTCAAGGAAGTCCCTCCTTACCGGAAATCAAATTTAGGCGGAAAGTGTAAAGTGACGACACTTTACGCACATGAATTAAGCCCAGTTTTCTCAGAACAAGACACATATATATTTGAGCCTCATTCTGGGAAAACAAGACTTAATGCATGTTTGTAAAGTGTCGTCCTAATTTAGCCTGTGCAGTCCAAACAGCTAATCAGGGACGAATCTTTTTGCTTTTATGAAATTTTTAGTTTAAAAGAAGTCAATTCTAATCAAAAGTCTAGTCTAGGCTAAAAGTAGCGTCCCTGAATAGCCTGTGCAATCTAAGATGACACTTAAAATACATGCATTGAGCTCTGTTGCCAGAAGGAGGCTCAATTGTACTTCCAAATCTTTGACGTCTGCAGATTAAGCCCAGCGGAATATGAAGAGATTGCTGATGAGACTCTAGACTCCTTGACAGAGGCCTTTGAAGATCTGCCAGAAAGATTGGAGTGTCATCCAGAATATGATACGGGCTACAGTGTAAGATAAACAGCGATTTTGTTTGGGAAAAGTTCTGCTACCATACTAATTGGGAAAAATGTTTGCAAATAACCCTGAAATTGGAAAAATTTACACCGTGAAATCTAGATTGGGAATTATGGGTCTTTTAATTGCTTGGTAAAAAATTCACAAACAAATTTCAACTGAATATTTTAGTTTTTCCTAAATTGGGAAAGTACCTTTTATGTGTATTTTATAAAGAAGGAAAAAATAGTTGTTTTACTGACATTTCAACCCAGATAGTTATGGCCATTTAGTTAGGAAACATGTGCAATGGGCAATATGCCGTCACCCATGTCATTTTGATCATTTCTGTTATTTTAAATTGCCCGATAAAACTATAGGCTGTAACAGGTTTTTGTATATAAATAACAAAGTACACAAAATGTTTAAGAAATTAAGCATACATTTATCTGGAAATCAATGATAATATTGAAACATTATTTGTAATATTTAGATATATGTTTTACCTTTGAATTTGAATTTACTAGGACTCAAATTAGTTGAATATATTGATTTTAATTGTTGAAGAGGGATATAAAAACGAATCTGATCACTTTGAAAGCATTTATATTTTGCAATATTTGTTACCTATATTAGCATTATTTATAACCTGGAGTTGTTGACTGTATTAATAATTTGTTTAATATGTTTATGTGTTTCATAAGTTAAACAATATTAGCTGCTTTATGTGAAATCATTCTCATGCCATCATACAGTCAGCGAAGCTCCAGACCAGCGTGCTAAATTGTGCATTCTGGTCATGAGCTACCCTGACCACTATAAAGTCAAGCAAGTTTTCATGGTCTCATGAGACGACAGGGTATCCCTGACCAGAATGCATGAATGAACGAGCTGGGATGGAGCTATGCTTGTGGCACATGTCATAAGACTTATTTTAGCTTTACATGACTCAATTATTATTAAATCAATAATCATTTACAATAATAGTTGGATCATAATTTCTGTGTGATCTTCATTCCTTGAATTAACTCGAGTGAAGTAAAGATAATATTTAAAAGCACATAAACACTCAAAAGCAACGAATATTTTGTACAATGTTTCGAAAACTTAAGTTTACAAACACAAAATCAATGTTCCTTATAGCAATTGCCACAATTTCAACGCTTTATGTGGTCTGGTTACATAAATTTAATGCAATACAAAATGCTTGTTTTCATATTTTGTGTCACAATATATACCATCTGAACATTTATGTGGGAACGCGAGATGGCTTAGGGCAGCTTTGGAAGCGCCACGCTGTTCTCATGAATACATCATTCTTCTGACACTGCCTGAAGCCAGTCGTGCGTTTGCTCGTAAATGTTCAAATATCGTTTTGGGGAAATTTATTAACATGGAATATATTGTTTCACAAAAAATTAAAACGCTTATGTTGTATCTAAATTAAATCTATGTTAACATACAACATCTACTGTTGAAATTTTGGCTATTGCTATTAGGAACATAGGATTTTGTATGGGCTATCTCTATTTTACGAAATACTTTGAGAAATATTAATCTATTTTGAGTATTTATGTTACTTAAAATATATGGTTCGTTACTCTTTGATAGATTCATGTATTGAAGTCAGAGTCAAGTTTATGGTTGCTAGCTATATATGCTAGGCAGTATATTTTCTGAATGATGAATGTTATTACAATTCTAACAGAGTGGAGTCCTGACAGTGAAGGTTAGCCCAGAATGGGGAACATACGTGATCAATAAGCAGTCACCAAACAAGCAGATATGGTTCTCATCTCCAAAGAGGTACCGTACATTCGCGGCCATAAGTCTACCTCGGCCATAAGTCGATGGGTATAATGTGGCTAGAAAAACTTGGTTTTTTGCCTTGACTCTGCCATAAGTCGGGGGGTAAATTTCCTCAATATCTCGGACATGTTTTAGTCATGGTTCTGAGGGCTCCTGTAACGGCAGTTGACATTTTTTGGGATATTAATAATAAGAATATATTTTAAACGAAACATTCAGCGTTTCAATGATTTATTATCACGAAAAATATATTTTATCGTTCAAAATCATAATTACATATCATTGATTATTTAGAACTTAATATATATTTCACAAATCAAAATTAGTATCCCATTTAACGTAATAACTTTCAGTGTTTATATTATGAGCAGATATTTTTGTACTCAAATGTTAGTATGTGAAAATTCGGTAAAATCTTGAACGCAGAAATTCGTTATATGGTCAAAATAATTGTAACTTGCTCTCAAATAATCAACAACGCTTTCGCCATTATGCGTGAAACACGTGAATTTACCAACACTCGCATCGCTCGCTATTTGACTGTTAAAAACTTATATACATATTCGTAAATCACGAGATACCTGAGGAATATTTTCTGCATTCTGGAACAACGTCTCATCTGATAAGACTAAGCAGATGATCCAAAGCAATTGTGTATTTGATATGTCCAATTACACTTTTTAATAATCCAGGGTGAGTGCGTAATATTATTATAATCAAACAATGAATGAAATCTTCACTCAGATAAGATCTATTTATTTACGAAACGATTACGCATTAACTGTGGGACAGTTGTGAATAAATCAACGAAACCACACCTTCATCCAATCAAAAAATATATCATGTGAAGTTGAAAAATAGCGATTGGTTAAAGGCGTATCTAACGATCAAGTAATTATTTTTGATTGGTCAGAAGTAGTTTGTAGCAGAACCGTTGTGCATATCATTAACGGATAACTATTTTAGGCGTGACGCAATAAAGACAAATGATCGAAAGGATGCCAACACTACTCTTTACACTTTGATCTTAGTCAAAGGCCGAGAAGCGATAATTGGTGGCATAAAGACACCTGCAATTGTTGACAGTTTGTATTTACACGGATTAACTTTAAATGGGAAAAGTGTCAGCAGTCGATTAACTATTGTTCTTAGCAGACAACAGGCAATGTATCAATAGACAAATTGCTATGTATAATTTTCACCACTTTACGGTATGTCACAAACGTTTAATATTTTCGAAGTTATTTAAACATGTTTTTATTTGGAATTATTACGAAGATTAATGATTTGAAAACCAATGTAAATATGAGTATTTTGTTATCGGCGGACATTTAAGTAAAAGACGAGTCGGCCTTACCGTAAACAGTCATCATTCCTTCGCTTCAGAGATTTATTACTTAAAAAAAAATGGCACAGAAATATGTTTTTTATTTTTTTTATTTAGTACCTCATCCATAAGTCGACTTGACTTTTAAAGTCAATTTTGGCAGCGTTTTTAGGTCGACTTATGGCTGCAAATTTACGGTACATGTCAGGTTTTTGGAAATTTTGTTGGGGGGGGGGGGATTTTTGCCATTTTCAACATTCAGTGAAATCACAGAGGTGATTTAACCAACTCACAGTTTTCATTAGTGTCTTGGTTTACCAGTACTAAGAGCACATACAGTGTACTTATGCTGGTAACTGACGACTCTTATCAGAGGTAGGTGGAGCATTACCATGGAATCAGTATCATGACCAAAATCCACACAAGTAACTTGATTGGTTGGGACCCAAACTGCAAACTTCAGATCTTTAGTAAAATGATCAACAAACTGATCTAGCCAGCCAGTTTTTTGGAACTGACTTTATATATATATTTTATGTATAATATTTTATCTGTTCTATTCTTAGGTACAGGACATCTTTTTGCATTGTAATTAGGTAGTTGTACAACAACATTGTTCTTTAGCCTGTATCAAGATGAGTGAATGTCCGAGTCAACAGATTGAATAACTGTAAATAATATATCATGAATGCATATGAGAATATTCATGTTGCAACTAAGAGAAATAACAATTTGTGTCAGCTTATTTATTTCAGTGGTCCAAAGCGATTTGACTTCATTGGTGGCAAGTGGATATACAGTCATAGTGGTGAAATTCTACATGAATTGTTGACTGATGAAATATCTAAAGCTATAGGCCATTCTGTAGACTTCACCCGGTATTCATATGGAAAGAGATAGCACAAACATGTACAGTTTTACAGTTGTAATATTCAGATAAGAAGAGACAAGCGATTCAAGCTAGGTTATGAATACCTGTTTTTACTACCACTATCAAAAATGTTATTTCATTCAAAAGAAGTGACATTATACCAGTGCGAGTTACAGCATAACGGTGGACAACTTATATTTTGTTGTAGAAAGTTATATTATTAAAACTGTTATTGCATTGTTTTTTATCACTTCACTCGATATCTATATGTTAAAATTGAACATATTATAAAAACACCTGTGCCATCCTGATTTCAAATTCAAAAAGTTTAATTCATAGCATCATGAAACTTGCTGATAATTTATATGGGAATATAATCTTGAATATGTTTGATAAACAGCCTGATTGTCACAAGCACTTTGAATTATGGCCCTTGAACTATGAACTAAAGGGCCATGATGGCCCTTATGTGCTCACATTTGTTCAAGGTACACACATTTTAGAAGACTTGACTTGATGACCTAATTTTTAACCACATTTTAACAGGATTCAAATTTTGCTTAATATGATCAAGACAAACATAATGACCAGATTTCATAACAGATTTAACATGGTATTCTAGTTTTTGGACACATGGAAGCCACATTTAAACGTTGCCTTTAAGACTTTATATTGTTAAGATAACCATTCTGTTTTAACAAGTTGCCATGGCATAGTGAATATGGTGTCTGCCTATCGATCAGGAGGTCACAATTTCGAGCCCCACTGTGGGATTGTTCTTTAGATCTCCTCTATAGACATAAATTTAACTGACCATACTGGCATAATTTCACCAAGATTGAGTCTAGATCACATGCGTCCACAACCAAGTTCATCAGGTAAAGTGAAAATATAGAATATTATGTGAGTTTTTGATAAAGATCAAGTTTATCATGCAAGGCTTAGAACCATGTTGGCGCGAGGCTTGCCGGGCACTACCATGGTTCGAGCCGAGAATGATAAACTTGATCTTTATCCAAAACTCGCGTAATATTCTATTTATCCTATTATTTCCTCCCTTTTTCCATTAATAATTGTAAAATGTCGCATTTTTTGTCGATTTTATCTTTCCGTAGTTGACAAAAACATATTATCCAATTTTTGGAAAAACCCAAATCTGATCTAAAAATAGCGATAGTATAAAGCTAAAGTTTATACGATCGTTGTAATGCTATCGATTTTCATCTGGTAATAGGATAAAATCATGTAACCATTCTAGACTCAACTGTGTAAATTACTTGAATTTAAGTGTTATAAATGATATTAATCATTAATCAAATTATTCTGAAGATGTTCTTCATGAAAATGTTCTGAAGCCTTTCATTAAAGAAGTAAATACTGAATGATATTATCATAAAGACATGCTACAATCTCATGAATATTTTAGTACTTTTTGTTTATCTATAAAAAAAACAATCAAGTCCGGGAATTGGTAACTTGAAAATAATCTTGCATGGTTGTGTACCACTGACCTTACCTGTTGTTATTACCCCATTTACGCTTAGAAGATAATCTTTTTGTTAGCTAAGCACGACATGCACATAGTGAGCTTTTGTGATCGCCATTTGTCCATTGTGCGTCCTGCCTCCTCAGTTGTCAACATTTACCTCCAGAGGCCACATTTATAACACAATCTTCATGAAACTTGTTCAGAACATTCGTTTATATGTTATCTTGGCCTAACTTGAAACCGTTTCATGTGGGCTAAAAAACTAGATCAAATAAAAGGAAAAGCTTGTGAACAATCAAAAGGACACATTTATTAACCAATTGTCAAGAAAATTCTTAAGAACATTTTCCCCAATGATATTTAAGCCAAAATCGAAACTGGGCGACATGGAATAAAAAACAAGGTAACAAGCTCAAGTAAAGAAAAAGCATGTGAACACTCTTTTAGTCACATTTATTTCTGATATGTTCATGAAACTTGCTCAGAATATATGTTTTAATGATTTCTTTGGGACATATGGTTCAAGACCATTGAAAATATGGTCGTCATAAGCAGGGAAATGTGCCTTAGAATATAATGCTTGTTTGCTTAAAGCAATTTGAACTCACAGACAGTGTCATTCTGGACTCGCCAATCTAAGTTTATCTAAAAACATTGCTGCAAGGGATAGGGTCAGTTTTCTTGTGTGAAACCTTGTAAACACTACCTGTTCAGGCCAGTTTATTTCCTTGGGGCAGCAAATGTTCACCTCTTGTAATTACGCTTTAAAATTTTGAGACATTTAAATAACTTGGTACTCAATTGTATGAAATATAATTGGGTAATTCTCGTCTACTGTTATACAAACTCAGTAGGGGTGTCTCATTGTTCATTACAATTAAATGACATAACTCAAAATGTGATGTTCAGACTTTTTTAATATGCTGAAGTAAAAGCTTCAGTTTTACAATCATTCACAACAGATCTTGCTTTGCGCATGATGTTCTTTCTGGAAAAAATGGACACTGTTTGCCTGAACTGGATTTAAGATTATAGAAAAGTCTTATTTTAAATGAAAATAATTCATAAAAGTGGAAAGTTTTGTCCCTGATTAGCATGTGCAGACTGCACGGGCTAATCTGGGACATTTTACGCACATGCATTAAGCCCAGTTTTCCCAGAACATGGCTTTCATTATCGACAGTTCCTGTACAACAATCATGTTCAGGCTTGTCATTATTATCGACAGTTCCTGTACAACAATCATGTTCAGGCTTGTCAAAGTAGTGACCAACACACCTGACGTCACATGTGTTAAAGGGACCTGTTCTCGTATTAATAAATTGACAAAATTGACAAATAAATGTTTCAGATTTGCAAATGTTCTTTGAAATTATTTTTTTACAAGGAAATAGTAATACTGATCATTTACTATGCTCTAAAATATCAATTATATGCATCTTTTGATGATTTAAAAATCTGAAAATTATAAAGCGTTTCAAACACAAAAAGATGGAATAATTTGGAGCTGTGTTAAAAAATTTGTATTTGTAACATTACTGTGATTGAATAATATCAAGTACCGCATACCTCTGTGAATAAACCCAGTATTATCATGGATTGCGGAGTGGTCTAAGCGCTAGACTTTTACATCAAGGTTCAGTGGTTCCAGTCCAGGTGTGGAATACTTTTTTTTTTCTTTACTTTTCTTCTATTTAATGCTGGTGCTCTTTTATTCCATTGTTAGCATTTATCAATTTAAAAGATTAAATGGCAAACTTTGAAACATGCCAAAATCTGTAAACAAGTCCCTTTAATTTTTAGCAATTTTTAACCATAAAAACATTTACCCTTGGGCACGGCCAGTTTTGATCCTAAGGCCATTATTTGAAGAAAAGTGGCAAAAAACAACATGCCAAATATTAAACCTTTAGGCCTTGTTGTTTCAGAGTAAAAGGCTACAATCGAAGTAATGCTACAGAAATTATTTCTTAATTTTTAAGAACAATTATAAAAATCTCACAGCACAACTCCATATCAGAAGAAACAATCAAAGTAAATGTGAATACTTAACATTGAAAAAGTGTAGGATAACATGGAATTTAAAACTTTAAACAAGGGACAAAATTGTCACAAAACCAGGTTTTCAATAAAATAAAAAAATGTCTGATAAAGGAAGACAACTCCAACTCAAAATGTGCATTGCAACTGATTGTTCATCACAGTTACCCCCCTTGTTTCTGAAACAATCTATTTTTAGTCGTGGCGACGTTGACCTTGGAGATATCTACATTATTACATAACACAAGCTCATTTATGGACATTTTTGACCATTGAACTCAAAGTGTGAACTTGACCTCGGAGATATCGACGTTATTCTTTTGCGCGACACACCGTCCAATGATGGTGAACAAATGTGCCAAATGATTTTAAAATCTGACAATTAACAACATAATTATGGCCTGGACAAGCTTGTTTGCCCGCCTGCCCGCCAGCCAGCCAGCCCGCATTCGCCAATCTAATAACCAGTTTTTTCCTTCGGAAAACCTGGTTAAAAACCTGGTAAAATATATGAGTATCTTAAACAAGTGCTGTTTGTAAAACATGCATGCCCCCCATATGGGCAGTCAGTTGTAGTGGCAGCCATTGTGTGAATACGTTTTTTGTCACTGTGACATTGACCTTGTGACCTGAAAATCAATTGGGGTCATCTGCCAGTCATGATCAATGTACCTATGAAGTTTCATGATCCTAGGTGTAAGCTTTCTTGAGTTATCATCCGGAAACCATTTTACTGTGTCGAGTCACCGTTACCTTGACCTTTGACCTAGTAACCTGAAAATCAATAGGTGTCATCTGCGAGTCATGATCCATGTACCTATGAAGTTTCATGATCCTAGGCATAAGCTTTCTGAGTTATCATCCGGAAACCATTTAACTGTGTCAAGTCACCTGACCTAGTGACCTGAAAATCTATAGGGGGTCATCTGCGAGTCATGATAAATGTACCTATGAAGTTTCATGATCCTAGGCGTAAGCGTTCTTGATTTATCATCCGGAAACCATTTTACTGGTTCGAGTCACCGTGACCTTGCCCTAGTGACCTGAAAATCAATAGGGGTCATCTGTGAGTCATGATCAATGTACCTATGAAGTTTCATGATCCTAGGCCTAAGCGTTCTTGAGTTATCATCCAGAAACCATTTTACTGGTTCGAGTCACCGTGACCTTGACCTTTGACCAAGTGACCTGAAAATCAATAGGGGTCATCTGCGAGTCATGATCAATGTACCTATGAAGTTTCATGATCCTAGGCATAAGCGTTCTTGAGTTATCCGGAAACCATTTTACTGGTTCGAGTCACCGTGACCTTGACCTTTGACCTAGTGACCTGAAATCAATAGGGGTCATCTGCGAGTCATGATCCATGTACCTATGTAGTTTATAATCCTAGGCGTAAGCGTTCTTGAGTTATCATCCGGAAACCATTTTTCTGTGTTGAGTCACCGTGACCTTGACCTAGTGACCTGAAAATCAATAGGGGTCATCTGCAAGTCATGATCAATGTACCTATGAAGTTTCATGATCCTAGGCGTTAGCATTCTTGAGTTATCGTCCGGAAACCATTTGTACTGGTTCTAGTCACTGTGACCTTGACCTTTGACCTAGTGACCTGAAAATCAATAGGGTTCATCTGCGAGTCATGATCAATGTACCTATGAAGTTTCATGATCCTAGGCGTAAGCCTTCTTGAGTTATCATCCGAAAACCATTCGGTTGACGGACCGACGGACAGACCAACATGTGCAAAACAATATAACCCCTCTTCTTCAAAGGGGGCATAATAAAGATTTATCATCATTTGAATAGTGCCAACATAGGGTTAATCTTTGTATGACAATTTTTGGCCTGCACAATAAGCATACATTTTACAAAAAGTAACAGAGGGGGTAATCACGTGTCCATGCCCAGACAGTTATTTTTCGCCATTTGATACCCTTTAATACTTTTATTTAATTGTTAGATGATGCTCACTTTCCAGCCATATCAGTAAACATGTGATTAGCGTTTATTTCTTATTAAAATTCGCTTTAGATCTCGACTTTACTCTCTGCAAATTTTCTTAGTAGAGCTTAAATAAGGTCATCCCGCTAAAAATTTCACAGCAAGTAAATTCGAGATAAAGAGTGATAATCAACACGAAATAAACGCTAGTAACTGTCTTGCTGATATAACTAGAAAGTGAGCGGCATTTAAATTATAAATACAAGTAATAAATGGTATAAAACAGCCAAAAATACCTGCCTCGGCATGAACATCGCCATCTTGACTATCACGTAATTACCCCCTCTGAGTAATGGACATGGAAATGGAACCAGAAACCTTAAAAATATCTATAAAACAACATTCGATTTATTTCAATCATGACTTCATTAAGTAGGCCTACTGCTACTTTTTATGTTGATGCCAAACAAATCATACACATACATGCATGAGATAAACCTAGTATTTCTAAGTTTACACATAATATGTGAACCAAAACAACAAGCTGCACATAACTCTTGTGAACATACTCACAATACATGACACATAAAGGCGCTTGAAAAGAGTAATGTAATCTCCTTCACAGACCTAGATGCACAACGTTCTAATGGCATTTTTCTCCATCATTTGTATGAGTGTTTTCGTACTTCTTCTAATACCATCACGCTTTTGCTTTCAAACGACAGCATGGTGGTCAAAGAATCTGTATGCCTCAAATCTGCTGACCTTTTTGTTGTTCTCATCATAATGCAAGGCTCGAAAACAAACGTCACAAAAGAAACATGGATTCTCTGGTGCAAATTCGCTGCCATATGTAATCCACCTAAAAGTATTTAACAACAAAAGCTGTTCATGCACATAAGGGCCTTGATGGTTCTTTCAATAAAGGCAAAAGCCTTTATGTATTCCTGGTGAAACAAAACTTTGCATTATTTTCATCTTTGATGCAGACAATTTATAATGTCTTGAGTGTATATTTATTTTAATTTCTGTGAGCAGAAAAAAGATGAATGACCTTACACATCTGTATCACAAACAAATACCTTTTTTAATTCTAGACACAGATCACACTCTCCTCATTTTTAAATAACATTCAAACTACAATTGTTTAAACATAAGCAATCGTACCTGGCTGCCTGTTTGCTACATACTCTACAGAGAGTTCTTGCACGGCGACATTTGTTCAGGAGGTAAGGGTATTCCCTCACATCTTGAGAATGTTCCTTGGTCAGCAATCTGAAAGACAACTACAGTGGTGTACACTCTCAACAAAATGACTTAATCACATATACAGTGGACTGGGGTTTTCTTGCATATAGAATCAGTAACAGAGAAGATTTGCACCACTGCAGCAAGTATGATTAGTGTTTTGTAGAAATACGTTTTTGGGAATGATAAATGATGGATATTCAAGGTTCATGAACATCACCTTAATTTTTCCCAATCATTCACTTTAACGCTGAATTCTTTTCATGTAATGTTTCTTAGTTTAAATTAGAAATAGGTCACACACAGTGATGCCCACAAAATGCACATTGTACACAGACAAATCCACCATATATTCAATAGCAAAGAAAAAGAAACAAGAGGGCCAAGATGGCTCTAGTTCGCTCACCTGAGAGGAGTCGGTTCATTCAATCTTTACCAAATGTCAAACTTGACCTAGATATTGTCAAGACAAACATCCTGGTCAAGTTTCATCATTATTTCATCTGCGAGTCATGATCAATGTACCTATGAAGTTTCATGATCCTAGGCGTAAGCATTCTTGAGTTATCATCCGGAAAACATTTTTCTAAGTTGATTCACTGTGACCTTGACAGCCATTGTGTGAATACGTTTTTTGGCACTGTGACCTTGACCTTTGACCTAGTGACCTGATAATCAATAGGGGTCATCTGCGAGTCATGATCAATATACCTATGAAGTTTCATGAACCTAGGCATAAGCGTTCTTGAGTTATCATCCAGAAACCATTTTACTATTTCAGGTCACCGTGACCTTGACCTTTGACCTAGTGACCTGAAAATCAATAAGGGTCATCTTCGAGTCATGATCAATGTACCTCTGAAGTTTCATGATCCTAGACATAAGCGTTCTTGAGTTATCATCTGGAATCATTTTACTTTTTCGGGTCACCGTGACCTGGACCTTTGACCTAGTGACCTGAAAATCTATAGAGGTCATCTGCGAGTCATGATCAATGTACCTATGAAGTTTCATGATCCTAGGCCTTAGCGTTCTTGAGTTATCATCCGGAAACCATTTTACTATTTCGGGTCATCGTGACCTTGACCTTTGACCTAGTGACCTGAAATTCAATAGGGGATATCTGCGAGTCATGATCAATGTATCTATGAAGTTTAATGATCCTAGGCATAAACGTTCTTGAGTTATCATCCAGAAACCATTTTACTGCTTTGGGTCATCGTGACCTTGACCTTTGACCTAGTGACCTGAAAATCAATAGGGGTCATCTGCGAGTCATGATCAATGTACCTATGAAGTTTCATGATCCTTGGCATACGCGCTCTTGATTTATCATCCTGAAACCATCTAGTGGACGGACGTACCGACATGAGCAAAACAATATAACCCCTCTTCTTCGAAAGGGGGAGGGCATAATGAGAAAACTGCCCTCCTCCCAGCAGCCATGTTATTCAACTGACCGGAACCGTTTTTGAACTCAACTCTAGTGTCAAGGAAACAAATGTTCTGATCAAATTTCATGAAAATTGGGCCAAAAATGTGACTTACTGTGTTATAGACAAAAATGCCCCGCCCACTGGCGGCCATGTTTTTTCACCGATCCCGACCATTTTCAAACTCGTCCGAGATATCAATAAAACCAATGTTTTGAGCACCTTTCATGATGATTGGGCAAAAATTGTGACTTCTAGAGTGTTTACAAGGTTTCTCTATAGCCAAAAAGGGAAAACTGCCACTATATACATATAGAGAAAAATGCCCCGCCCACTGGCGGCCAGGTTTTTTCACCGATCCCGACCATTTTCAAACTCGTCCGAGATATCAATAAAACCAATGTTTTGAGCACCTTTCATGACGATTGGGCAAAAATTGTGACTTCTAGAGTGTTTACAAGGTTTCTCTATAGCCAAAAAGGGAAAACTGCCACTATATACATATAGAGAAAAATGCCCCGCCCACTGGCGGCCAGGTTTTTTCACCAATCTTGACCATTTTCGAACTCGTCCGAGACATAAATTGAACCAATGTTTTGACCAAATTCATGATGATTGGGCAAAAATTGTGACTTCTAGAGTGTTTACAAGGTTTCTCTATAGCCAAATAAGGAAAACTGCCCCGCCCACTGGCGGCCATGTTTTTCGACAGATTGGAACCACTTTTGAACTCAACCAAGATATTGACATAGTTACATGAAGAATGAGCATGAAATGTGACTTCTACGGTGTTTACAAGGTTTTTCTTTTTTTTTACCTAGTGACCTAGTTTTCGACCCGGCACAACCCAGTTTCGAACTCAGCCGAGATTTCATTGGGACAAAGCTTCTGACCAAGTTTCATGAAGATGGGACAAGAAATGTGGCCTATAGAGTGTTTACGAGCAAATGTTTACGGACGGACGGACATACGAAGGACAAAGACCGGTCACAAAAGCTCACCTGAGCAATCAGGTGAGCTAAAAAGGGCCAAAACTGGTAACTATCAACTACACATGCAGCTGTGAAAATTTAAGCAACGTCTGCCAAGCAGTAATAGGACTGAACCACACACATTTGAAACTAATATATTCTACAATGGAAAAAAAAATAATTCTGCCAAATCTCAGAGCAGCCAGAATTCTTTTCCTTACAATCATTTACACGATTTACATCATTCAACTGTTAAAGTTTTAGCAAGATCCAATAAAATTTAAAGGGGAGTTGAAACACAAAGCAGCATAATTCTGACAAAACTTGTCGCAGCCAAAATTCCTTTCTTAACAATCATCTACACATTAGATGTGAAAGTTTGAGCAATATTCACCCAATAGTCAAACAATAACAAGATGTGTTTGTGAAACACAATGTCCCCCTATATGATGTTTGACCTTGTAGGATGACCTTGACCTTGTGAAGGATGACCTTGACCTTTCACCACTCAAAATGTGCAGCTCCATGAGATACACATGCACGCCAAATATCAAGTTGCTATCTTCAATATTGCAAAAGTATTCATAAAATAAGCGATTTGGGCCACATATATTTGACCTCTGACCTTGAAGGATGACCTTGACCTTGACCTTTCACCACTCAAAATGTGCAGCTCCATGAGATACACATGCTTGCCAAATATCAAGTTGCTATCTTCAATATTGCAAAAGTATTCATAAAATGAGCGATTTTGGCCACATATATTTGACCTCTGACCTTGAAGGATGACCTTGACCTTTCACCACTCAAAATGTGCAGCTTCATGAGATACACATGCATGCCAAATATGAAGTTGCTATCTTCAATATAGCAAAAATTATTGCAAAATGTTTAAGTTGGCGCAAACAGACCAACAGACAGACCAACAGACAGACAGGGCAAAAACAATATGTCCCCCACTACTATAGTGGGGGACATAAAAACAGCACATTTAGGGGACTGTAATATATTCTATAGTGGTAAAAACAGACAATGAAAGGGCCATATTTATGCCAAAAATTGTCACACATATTCCTGTCCTTACAATCATCTACAAATGAAGGTCATTCAAGTATAGGTCCACCCAGATCCACCATTGATTAAAGAGTAGCTGAAATCACAAGCTTCAGGCGACTATACATGTATATTCTATGTTGAAATCACTGAAATTATGCCCAAAATCATTTCTTCAGCATCATCTCTACATTAAGTAAATTTTACCGTAATGTAAAAGTTTGAGCAAGATCCACCAAGTAGTTTTAAAACACCAAGTAGTTGAACAAGAGATCAAAACACAGGCTTGGGGCCATACCAACGGATAGACAAGTGCAATGCTTAAGGCCTCCCATTCCTCAAGTTGTCTGTAAATTAATTCTTCAATATCAACTTTGTCAACTATTTTAAATGCAATATTATATGCCCTGGGCTTATCCTTTGTACTTTTTGATCATTTGATAAAACTACTGTTCCATAAGATAATGAGTGGTGAAAAGTGTGCTCAATTACAAGGCAAGTGCTCTCCCGAGTGAGAAAAATGGGAAGCTTGCACAGATTATCACCAATCCCACTTAAGTTCATAATCGTGACAGGACTATAATTATATTTTATAGTGTATATACAACAATGGGATTGGGAGAAATGCACTAGGCCCCCTTCCTGATATCACTGCAGATGATGATGTGTTCACAGTCACCCCCTACATGATATGACTGAAGATGATGATGTGTTCACAGTCACCCCCTACCTGATATGACTGAAGATGATGATGTGTTCACAGTCACCCCCTACATGATATGACTGAAGATGATGATGTGTTCACAGTCACCCCCTACATGATATGACTGAAGATGATGATGTGTTCACAGTCACCCCCTACCTGATATGACTGAAGATGATGATGTGTTCACAGTCACCCCTACCTGATATGACTGAAGATGATGATGTGTTCACAGTCATTCCCTACCTGATATCACTGAAGATGATGATGTTCTCACAGTCACCCCTTACCGGATACCACTGAAGATGATGATGTGTTCACAGTCACCCCTTACCAGATATCACTGAAGATGATGATGTGTTCACAGTCATTCCCTACCTGATATCACTGAAGATGATGATGTGTTCACAGTCGCCCCATACCTGATATCACTGAAGATGATAATGTGTTCACAGTCGCCCTGGTGCAGGTACAGGTATGGTCTCCCCAGTTGCAATGTCAGGTCCAGGAATGTAACGTCCTCCATCTTCTTCACCTCGTATGGACCCATGTTGCGTCCCTGCCCCGCCCCCCAGTCACGTATAACTCTGAAGTGCAATAGAATTTCTTTCTGGGAAAACTGGGCTTACAAAATACACATCATGTTGTCTGCACAGGCTTATCAGGAACAAATACTGTGTTAATTTGATCTTTGTTTTTAAAATTCCATAAAAGCAGACAGCACAAGATAATGCGGGATAACACTTTACACACATGCAGACAGCACAAGATAATGCGGGATAACACTTTACACACATGCAGACAGCACAAGATAATGCGGGATAACACTTTACACACATGCAGACAGCCCAGTTTTCCCAGAACCAGGCTCAATTAATGAAGTATTCATACAGCAAATACTATGCACTGTGTTCCATATGAAGTACTCATACAGCAAATACTATGCACTGTGTTCCATATGAAGTATTCATACAGCAAATACTATGCACTGTGTTCCATATGAAGTATTCATACAGCAAATACTATGCACTGTGTTCCATATGAAGTATTCATACAGCAAATACTATGCACTGTGTTCCATATGAAGTATTCATACTGCAAATACTATGCACTGTGTTCCATATGAAGTATTCATACAGCAAATACTATGCACTGTGTTCCATATGAAGTACTCATACAGCATATACTATGCACTGTGTTCCATATGAAGTATTCATACAGCAAATACTATGCACTGTGTTCCATATGAAGTACTCATACAGCAAATACTATGCACTGTGTTCCATATGAAGTATTCATACAGCAAATACTATGCACTGTGTTCCATATGAAGTACTCATACAGCAAATACAATGCACTGTGTTCCATATGAAGTATTCATACAGCAAATACTATGCACTGTGTTCCATATGAAGTATTCATACAGCAAATACTATGCACTGTGTTCCATATGAAGTACTCATACAGCAAATACTATGCACTGTGTTCCATATGAAGTACTCATACAGCAAATATTATGCACTGTGTTCCATATGAAGTATTCATACAGCAAATACTATGCACTGTGTTCCATATGAAGTACTCATACAGCAAATACTATGCACTGTGTTCCATATGAAGTATTCATACAGCAAATACTATGCACTGTGTTCCATAAATGTGTTTGTATAAATCCCATGCAACAGTTAAAACTGACAATATACTATTCTATTTGAGCCAGATACTTAAGATTTTTAAAAGTTATAAACAACAGAATTTAGCCAAACTTCTTTGATTAACTTCTTTGTATGTTCTCATAGCAAAAAGATTTAAAAATTTAAATTATTGCACTATTTTTGGTATAAAAACTAAAAAATCGCACTACCACCAAGTCATATGTTGCAAAAGGCCAAACATTTAGCCGAATAAAATTTCAAGAGTTAATTCACACAGTTTGAATAAATGCAATTGTTTTTGTCAGTATTATAACATGTTGCAGAAAAAAAGAAACAAATAAACATTAAAAAAAATAACAACTGGATTTATAAATACACAATCATGACATTTGTACAAATCCAAAAAGAGTTCACTAAATAATGCATTGGTGTTAAAGTTCCACATCTATTGGTTGATATTTTTGTTTTGTATTTCCACATTATTATATTTTCAGAGCAACACTTCTTACGGCTTCGTTTGTATCACTTTAGAGCTTGTCTATACCGCTTTAGTCCCACTTACTGACTGTAATCCCTGCAATCCTGCTCCCTTAAATCATTGTAGAAAGTGTTGTGAATGAAGAACAGACCAGACTTGAATATGTCCTGCAATAATAAAACTGAAAATTGTGAAAATAAAAAACATGCATAAATATGGTATTAACAGGGTTCAATTTTTATCTCAACTTATCTTATAATTGCATGAAGAATCGAAAGGTTACAGGTAAGAAAAGCTTTTACAATTGTCTAATAACTGTGACCTTGACCTCTGAAGTTGACAGACAGGTTTGACATGTGAAATGCCGTCTCCCAATGGTAGTCATTAGTGACAAGTTATTTTAGAACAGAATGATGAATGACACAGGTACAGTCTGGATAAGCTGTTTCATGGCCAAATTTAATCTTTGAACTCTAATCGTGACCTTGACCTTTGAAGTACCAAGACAAGTTAACATCCAAAACGTTGCCTAATCATTGCTTCCATTTGTGTTTCACTTATTTTTTAAGTTCATCAATTGATGGCAAAATTATGGCTCAGATAGGTATGTTCAAGCTGTTTTATGGCAAAATTTGACCTTTGACCTTAAGGTTGTCATTAATAGCAAGTTATTTTAAAATAGAATGATGAATGACAAAATTACAGTGCGGACACGCTGTTTTAATTTGAAATTTCAACTATAAGAAAGTTATACGTGCAACATATGATGAATTGCATTTGGGAAATGCTATTTTAAAAGCCATCAATATATGGCAAATTGATGGTAAGACAGTAATTTTACATCAGTTTAATCTCCTAATTTAACCTTTAAACTCGACCTTGACTGTGACCTTGACCTCAGGAACAGGGGTAAGGTGTTTCACCCGACATGTCATCTTAATATGGTTTTTATTTATGCAAAGTTATTAAAAAACTCCTTTAATATTACGGCTTAGTCATGGCTTAGCTTGGAAACTACACACAGTTTTAAAGAAAGAGGGACAGTAAATCAGATTTATGCCATCTTCATGGAAGTGGGTATAAAAACAACTTTGTTGGATACATGATTGTTGTACCTTGGCATATTCCTGGCTTTCAACATCTGGGTTTTCGCTAGCATCTCCGGCTATGACTAGGTCGTTGGCACATCGTATGACATCACGCAAATCTGTCAGCTTCTGCCGGCCGAGTACCAGCATTGTGTTGGTAAGCAACAGCTGCCAAATATTAGGTAAATGTGCCATGATTATCATAACAGCAAAGTTGCAAAGAGTGTGTTTTAAATATTTAAAGAAGATTATTACAAGATATAGTTTTCTGAACAAAAACATTTTGTTTCACCCCCACATTATTGGATGGCAGTATGCAACTGATCATTAACATTTGCACTGATACGCTGAAATCTACCAATGCCCATGTAAAAGAAATTTTTGTTTTTGACACTAAGGGTATCACGTTTAAATGTTTAAATGGTCGCTTTTTCGTGTTTTGCTCACAAACGTTTTCAAAAACACTAAACGTTTAAACGACAGTCAATATCAACATAATCCATTTTATTTCATTATGTTACAACGTTGCAAAGCTTATTAACAGCTGCTGAAAAAGACTTGTATTTGTGTCGAGTGCGGCAGATGACACTTATTCACAATACCGAAACATAACAATACACCATATACGGACTAGACGTCTTGAATATTTGATGCGCGTCGGCACGAAGTGCTCGAGAAAAGTTTTCCTGCCATTCGTTGCATGAGCATGCCCCAAATCATCTTGAACATTCGACGCTCGTCGGCAAGAAGTGCACGAGGAAATTTTCCAGCCATTTTTTTCATTGGCATTCATTTTTAGAGATATGGCGAACGAGACAGGTCGCGGAAAAATTCACCTAATTGGAACTTTTTTTACTCAATTTGAAGTTTGGGAAAAAGAAAAGTTTAAACGTAACTTGTGTGCAACCGAGTTGTTGTACAAAGGGGAAAGTGCGGGGACCATGGCAAACCTCATGAAAATTGTGTGCCAGAAACTGCAGTACAATTGGAGCGAGTGTTTTCCGTTGCTGGAGCTACCGTTACTAAGCTAAGGGTTCTGTTGCTGGAGCTACCATAACTAAGCTAATGGTTCCGTTGCTGGAGCTACCGTTACTAAGCTAAGAGTTCCGTTGCTGGAGCTACCATTACTAAGCTAAGGGTTCTGTTGCTGGAGCTACCGTTACTAAGCTAAGGGTTCCGTTGCTGGAGCTACCGTTACTAAGCTAAGGGTTCCGTTGCTGGAGCTACCCTTACTAAGCTCAGGGGCTGGAGCTACCGTTACTAAGCTAAGGGCGTCCCTAGACTTTTCATCAGTGGACAAACTGGTGTTCCTCTACAAATCTTTTGAGTAAACCTTTACGGACGATGGATACGCAAGTCACGTCAGCGAGTCCATTCTTGATGCAGCAAATTTAATTAACAGATACTTGTTTTGATGTACATCTTGTTAAGAAAAACATCAAACAATATTAGAATCGTTTAAGTCTTATTGTAGAAATGTGGGTTGGATATCAATTGGTCTTTGTTACAATATATAACAGCATGTACCAGTAAGTAGACAAAGTGTAACCCAATGGTTCGATAACGACAAGAAAAGTTGGTTTTAATATGACGTCATTGCGCAAATGGGATATGCACTGGATATAACTTCTGAAAATAATTACTACTTTCAGTTTGGAAATGCGATGGCACTGATGCTTTTAAAAGGGACACAGGGATACTGTTTAAACGATAACGTTTCGTTTATTTCATTTCGTTTAAACGTTTATCAAAATTTGTAAACGTGATTTGACACATTGTTTGATGTTTGAAGGCATTTTTGCAAAATAATATAAATTCTGAACATAAATATATATTTATACTTAGCTATTTTAAAGTCCCTCATGAGTTACAAAAAGTCAGTTCAATACAGAAATTGTTCACACATGTTCACAGTTCACTATATATTAAAGATTTCAACTGAGACATTGCACAAGGAATTGAAACTTTCTTGCAACAGGCTCTTCAAAGATAGTAAAGTTTTGGACCAAATTTATCTCAATTTTTCCTTTGCATAAATAAGTTCTATTCAGGACAGGACTTGACCTTTAAACGCGATAAGCCACCTTAAATTTGAACACGGCAAGGTGGTTTATGGGCGCGACACATAATTAAAAAAAAACATCATGAAAAAAAATAAATATGTAAGACACAAAGGAATATGTCCAAACTTCAAGGGACTACTGTGACCTTGAACCTTTAGTCGGACCACAAAGTTGATGTACATGACATGTCATCTTGATATGTCTATGATAATTTGTCAATTTATTTCAGAATTCAATCATGCTCAAGATGAGTTGTCACTCTTGTGAGTCTAATAATTTAATGAGGAAAGATTTCCAGGACACGCTGCAGCCTCTCACATAATGCAGCAATATCCCTGAAAAGACCTCATTAACTTTTAAATATACATGTACAACTAGCTTACAACATCATGTGTTCACAGGTAGAAGGCGATAATCAGAAAATAGAATTCAAAATGAAAATCAAAGACCAAGATTTGCTCTACAATACATATTCCTGCAGGCAACTTACTTGCTCCAGTTTGCCATGTGCTTCTTCTTCCCGCTCCTTAATGAAAGTCTTAACACCGCGATGTATGTGTGCCGTGATCACAACATCTGGGTAGATCACCTGACACTCCTCCGGTACGTCACGATCGCTGTTTAGCATAATTCCGGATAGATTTGTCTGTTCATAATAAGACCATGTTAATTTTTATTTTTAAGAGAGTATTGTATATGAATGATATATATGCAAAATAATTAAAGGCATGAATACACCATTCACTACACAGGGTTATCACTTTATAGCAGTACCTGCGGGTTGTTAACAACAACTCTACAGAATTGTCTACATGATGTTAACAACAAATAAACATTTCCTACATGATGTTAACAACAACATTACAGCATTACCTCTCAGGTGGGTAACAATTCCTTAACAGCATTACCTACATTTGTTAACAATAACTTTATCAGATTACTTGAATATGACTGACAATAACTTAATAGCATTACCTAAATGTGAATAAAAACAAATTAACAGCATACCTTACATGTGGTTAACAACAACTTTACAGTACTACCAACTTGTGGTTAACAATAACCTTTCAGTATTACCTACATGACGTACATATGGTTTTTAATACATTTGTAGTATTACCAACATGTTGTTAACAACAATTTAACAGTCATCCACTTACAGTTTACAATAATTCTACAACAAAACCTACAGGTGGTTAAGAGAACCTGTACAGTACATGTACCATCTGCAGATGGTTAAGAATATCTATACAGTACTATCTACAGGTGGTCAATAACAATTTAACGATATAATAATCAGTGGTGAGCATGATGAGTGTAATGCTTTAAATAAATTAAAAAACAAAAATCCTCACCGTTGGATATTGATCATACATTTTGTACTTGAATTTTCTCATGACTTGTAAGTTGTAATTTTTGTTTGATCTCCTTTCTAATTCTTGAGCTTGAAATCTAAGAACAGAAGACATATAAAAAGACAGCAATGACAACAGCAGTAATAACAAACATATTTCATTAAAATGGTAAATAAAAAAATAGCATTGGTTTTTAAATATTTCAATTATTTTCTTACTTAACTGTATTTTTGATGCCTAATATTGAAAACTTTAAATGGCTTAATCTTAACACAACACATGATTTGTGGGTAATAATAATATTAGGAAACCTACTTTGAAAAGTACAACCTTGCAGTAATGGATAGGCTATGTTTTATCATCCACTTTATGCAAAATATATCATACTTTTCTTCCACATTATAAGGTTAATAAAATATATATCTTTTCTAAACAAGATATTGACCATTGAAGTATCACCTCACTATCAACAACTCTTATATTAGACACATACTCATGGAATATTACCATTCAGAAATCACAACAAATTAGTGCTTCTGAAAAATCTATTATTGAAAATAAGTCTTAATACAACAAAACTTAACATAAACAATTATTAATTTCTGTCTCAACAAAGAAATAAGACAAACAAGGGACAAAATTGTCACAAAACCAGGTTTTCATTGTGAAAAAAAAATCTGATAAAGGGAGAAAACTCAAACTGAACTTTTGAAATGACCAAAAAAAATTAACCCCCTTTGTAAGTTTTTTTTTTTTTTTTAAATCTATTTTTAATCGTGGCGACCTTGACATTGGAGATATTGACGTGATTCTTTCGTGGGACACACCGTCCCATGATGGTGAACAAATGTGCCAAATGATTTTAAAATCTCACAATGAATGACATAGTTATGGCCAGGACAAGCTCATTTATGGCCATTTTTGACCTTTGAACTCAAAGTGTGACCTTGACCTTGGAGATATCGACGTAATTATTTCGCGCGACACACCGTCCAATGATGGTGAACAAATGTGCCAAATGATTTTAAAATCTGACAATGAACGACATAGTTATGGCCCGGACAAGCTTATTCCGCCAGCCCGCCAGCCAGCCAGCCCGCCAGCCAGCCAGCCCGCCCGCATTCGCCAATCTAATAACCAGTTTTTTCCTTCGGAAAACCTGGTTAAAAATTTAGAGTTGGCATACTACCTGGTGCAAAACAAGTTGACATCATCAGGTATCTCTACAAGGCTTTCCCATCTGCTCTGAACAGTTGTTCCGGGCTTATTTAGCTGATCTAAACTAAAAAATGACATATTTTTTACAAGACAAATATATAATTAACAGTACTCTTTTCATAATTGGCTTTCAAATTGTTACTTATAAAGTCCATGTTTTGATGACCCGCTGACACAGATATAAGAGATCTTTTTAATTTTGATTTCATAATGTTTTATTTTTTGTATTTTAAAGTTTAAAATATTTTTTTGCCTCCCTTTATAATGCTTTCGGTTTCCTTTTTCAACTCCTTAGTGGGTATAAGCCATAGACTGGTTTACTGCAAACAACGACAGTTTTGGTAAACATGACCTGTCAAAAATGAGTTTTCCTTTATCGATAATTCTTTCAATTTTATTTGATTCGATTTATTCTATACCTTATTGTTAATTATCAATGTCCTCATAAATCAATAAACGCTTATTTAAAAAAAAAATTGTGGTCTACAAAGTTTAGGCCTAAAACCATAAAACCTAATACCATTGGATTTTCATACCAAAATCTTTTGTAAATCTTCCAGATTGTACAAAATCAACAAAAAACAGGACATTTACAAAACGCATGCATCATTTATCAAATTTTAAGATTGATCATTTATCAAATTTTAAGATTGTTGTATGTTTCCCTTTTCCTGGGCATCACACAAGCCATTTTGGGACTGTTGAGAAAAACCGACCGATTTGGTTTCCATAAACCAACAAAGGAGGGATTCCTTAACTATAAAAGTTTCGAAAGAATAAAGATATAGCCATGGTGATCTTATTTATTGGTTCTGTTGGTTAACTTTGATGGAACACATGTGAACTTGCAAAGATTTTTAGACAGCTGATAACTATGTGTCTTTCTGTAAACAAAATCACCTATGAAATTATAAAGATCAGATGTTCAAACATTGTCAACGGGTTGTTAAATTAACGATATGAGGACAAAACACATTTGCTTCCATGCAAGTTTAGTCTGTATGTCGACCAGTGCCTGCAAATAAATATTTACTAGTAATAAAAAACTTGCGACAAGTATATAAAAGCACTTCCTAGACCACTGTATTGTGATCATTTTTAGTATAACAGTGTACAGTAATAACAAGCTTGTTTAATTAATTCATTAATATGATTTCCTATTTATTGTGAAATACATAATTTGACTGCTACTTGTTGTTCAATAATAAATGGATAATACGTTGGTTAAGAAGCAGCATTGTTTATTATTTTAAAGGTAATACAATTTTACCATATTGTATTGAACAAAATGCATAATATGCTGTAGTGTACTTGTTTTTCATACATGCACTGAATGGTTTATAATACATAATTCATTAATTCACAGTTTTTCAAAATACATTATCATTTTGCAAGCACATGTATGTAAAAATTCTTGTACGTAGATGACAGTGATTTAGTATTATGTATTGTGTTACTATTCTTTTACGTTCAAATAAATTATGTGAAGTGTTTTGTAGCGCCATACATTACCATGTAAGTTTGTATATATCTACTGAATATATTAACATTATTCACATGCTTTTGCTAGCTGTAAATTAAGCCTAGATAGACAATGACTGACATATAAATAAGCTCATACATGTATGATTACTGATATATCTATATTTGTTCCATGTGTTATTGGAATATGTAATTAAACAAGATATGTGTTTGTCAGAAACACAATGCCCCCTAATGCGCCACTTTTTTTTGATGACCTTTGACCTTGAAGGATGACCTTGACCTTTCACCACTCAAAATGTGCAGCTCCATGAGATACACATGCATGCCAAATATCAAGTTGCTATGTTCAATATTTCAAAAGTTATTGCAAAACTTTAATGTAAGGTTAAAGTTTTGGTGACAGAATGATGGAATGACAGACAGACAGACAGGCCAAAAACAATATACTCCCGATCATTCGATCCGGGGGCATAAAAAAGGATTATATGACATTTTTGTTTGCATAGTGTATGCATTTATGACTGTGATTTATGAATTAAAATTGCTAGTTTTTTTGTGATGACAGAATTTAAAGTAGGCAACACAAGTTTGCGAAAGAAACCCTGTGGGATACCTATATGTATGAAATATTTCAATTGCAAAACAACTTCATGTACATGTATGCTGTCCCTCAGTTCTACATCATTATATATTGATAATCCAGACAATAAAAAATTATTTGACACATAACATTATTTTGATAACCTATTGGTTATGCAAGAATCAACAGCTTTAGTTTAATTGAGACATAATAAAAACAATCTGTTTCCTGGGTTGGACCAGTATTTGGTTTCTAAAGGATGATCTAAAGAACGCTTCCACATTTAAAGGATCAATACAGAGACCTAGTTGCAATAATTCAACTCTCAGCTTTATAACCCAAAGGGTTGCTGAGAGTTGCAATGCGCCGTCTAAGGTGGAAAATTTCATCACCACTGCAAAGGCTTAGGAACACTGATACTGCAAAAACTTCTCAATGTTTACCTCTTTCAAGCTCAAACTTATGCAAATGGTACAATAAAGCAACTAATAATTGCTTTTTACTTACTTGATTATTCTTTCGTACAGTCTATCGACCATATTGGGAATTGTTGTAATGTTGCCGACAAAACGAGTCGCTATTGGTTAGGTCGCATTACACCATTTTCCACATTGTAATATGCGATGTACCCATTAAGTCGATAATGATATTTTGAGTCGTCGAATATTTACACTGTTTGAAATTTCAAAATGAAGATGACAGCAAGAGTAGTGTGTTGAAATATCGATGTGTTTTTTAGGTTGCATGCAATGGATAACGTCTGTAGGCTGCCATTTCGGTAAACTTAATGTGTTTATGAAGTTTATTAATTGCTTTCCTTAAAAATTGGTAACGAACGATGTCTATTTAGTGATGCGCACAAAATGTGTGCGCAGATTGTGCTTGAGTTTATGAAGGGGTGCATATGGACTCCAAGAGCAGTACGTTTATATGGACTATACCGAGACCTACAAGTCGCTAAGCGGACACCATATCCACTATGCCGCAGCCACATAACTATCTTTGAATTATAGAGGCTAAATAAGCACACAATTATAAAATATAAGATCTAAAAGCTTGGAAGATGTAAAACACTTCACCCACCAAAACATAAGATTTAAAGTTTTGGATGAATTATTTGAAACAATTGAAAAAAAAGTACAGTCAAGTTACCATTACCGGATCAGTAGCGTAATAAAGTTGTTCTGGTGAAAATCAAAAAATGTTTTTAGTTTTCTTTTACACCAGTTTGATTAAATATTACCTTTGCTTACTGATTCAGCGAATAGTCTTGTTTTTAAACGCAGGCAAAATGTATTTGTGATACCTTTTTTCGCCGCAGAATTCATGCATTAACGGATCAGTTGTAGCCATAACGGATCACGTGACTGAAACCCCTCAGGGGGCATCTAACACGC